>NW_007578236.1:42679-137471 GCF_000690725.1 Stegastes partitus
CAAAAAACTGGAACCTAATGCACCAAGATGTCAAAAAGCTGGATATTAATGCCCTAAAACATCCAAAACGAGGGCATTACTGCACCAAAACAATAAAAACCAGTATATTTATGCACCAAAACATCAAAATCCTGGATGTTACTGCAGCAAAACGTCAAAAAAATAGATATTAATACACTAAAACATCAAAGCCCCAGACATTAAGGCTCCAAATATGGAGACAGAGAAAATATAATATTAAAAAAGCTATCATGTCTGGTCTACATTGTCATAATAAATGAAAACTGAAGGGAGTGGAGACAAATATAGCAAAGACACAATAATAAAAAAAATAAAAAACCTCTCCTTCTACTACGAAAACATTTCCACTCATGTTCTGCATAATGTGCGCAGACAAAAAATGGAAAGGTCAGAGACAAAGAGAGTAGACTAGTATTAGAGACAAATTCAATATTTCAGTCAGTGGCCTCCAGTTGATGCAAAAATAACCAGCAGAAAATGATGTCAACCCTCTGGCTGGTGGTATTAGCAGCACAATAAAGCCCTCCACCCTGAATTTAAAAATACAACCAAGTGAAAAGGATGAACAGCCGGAGAGAAAGTGTAAACAGTGGAATTTGCCACCATCACTGTGATTCGGGCTCATCGAGGAACCTGTAGCTCTTTTACCTGCAACGTGGTTCTGACTGTGACCACCAGCTTGAGCCAGGGAGGGAACTTGTTGATGGTTTTGGTGAGGAAGGACACGATGGTGTCTCCGTAGTCCGGCTTGTGGAACTCAGCTTCGTTGAGGCCATCGATGAGGATGATGAGGTCCTCCTCGGAGTTGATCTTCCTCTCTGAAAAACAGCCAGACAGATGCAGTTGAGCCGACGTATATTCTGCGTCATCTCCTCGATGAAAATCTTTAAATAGCTGCCTGAGCCACAGATTCCACAATACATTCATACATTAATCATCGCAGATTTTGTTTTTAATCTCTATTGACAATAAACATCTCAGGATAACACTACAAGTGAAGCTCCGGCTTGTTTTAAGTAAGATAAGAGGTTTAAGACAAATTCAGCACCGTAAGGCAACTAACTGTGAAGCAACCAAGGTCTCGAGTCAAAGAATAAATAAGACGAATAAGTCTGAAGAGGCTTCGATTGTAAAGAATCAGTTAATTCCTGTGAAGATATTCAAGCCAACAGACAAAATAAATAAAGGTTATGCAGTAAAACAAGAGGCAGAGTGACCTTGAGATGGTTAATCAGACAGGAAAGAGAGAAATAAAACAAACTCAGGACATTTCTCTAATTTTTGGAGAGAAACATTGAATATTTTTGTGTCTTTGGTTCGACAACAGTTGCTTTAATTAAATAACTTGAGACGTTTAAAGGGAAAAAGGTCGAACTTTTAACAACTGACAAGAAACTCCTGCCACAAAGGAGCAACAAGTGCAATATGTTGCTCTGAGTTGTAAAGAAGTATAAAGTAGCCTTAAATGGACAATTCTATAAAATTATTCTTAGGTGCAGTGCAGGAGTAAATGTAATCAGTTATATTGACCCTATTTTAACAATTTGGCTGTCAAACCCCTAAACCTGCCAAAATCACACAATATATCAATCAGAAACCGTAAAAACAGCTCAGACCGCCTTTAAACCAGCCTTGTATGATCTGGAAAATTAATCAAGTCTAAGTTAAAAAATGCGATATTTCATCAAAACCTACTTATTATACATTTTTGAAAAAATGGGTCAAATGGGTTTGCATTAGATTCTGTAAAAAACAACAAATTCTGCACTCCTCCATGCAACATAGAAGTCATTCATGAGCGACTCAGCTGCGAACAACAGTCACATTACAATTTATTTTCTAAGGCTGATCTGCAGGCTGTGTATTACATAGAGCAGAGATGAAGACAAATCAGCATGGAAACAAATTATGAAGATTGAGAGCGAAATAAAACATACTTGACCAGTAAAATAAATGCAGCATGGCTCAAAAATAGTATACAGAGGAGCAAGTTGTTGGAAGATGCATTCAGCACAGTGAAACATCTTTCTGGATGTACAAAGTAGTCGGGTGAAAAACACCACACAGTTTGTAAAGGGTTGTAAAAAGTAAGCAATAACATATGCTTAGTATGTAGAGCAAAATTAAATATTGGTAGCACCTGGCACTTGGAAAAATATTGTCCAACCAGAAAATTCAACTTTAATTTTTACTTGTTTTTTTAAAAGTGATTTAACTTTGACATACTGCTCAAAACACATTTTTAGTTCTCTCTACTTCTAGCCATGGTTGTGCTGTTTCCACAGAGGCCTTTCCATTGCAGCAAAAAACGATTCCAAAAGCAAGGGAAACGTCCAAACTACTACCTTTGTAAAGTGCATCCAGGGGCTCGAGGACGCCCCTCCTGAAGGAAGCCAGGGGGTCCTGGACGCAGGAGCGCAGACTCAGGATGCTCTGCAGGTGTGGCTCCCTCAGCAGCTGCTCCCTGTAGGCGACCAGGTGTGGCGAACGGCACAGCAGCGCCGCCACGTTGTGCACAAACTCTGGCACCAGGCAGGTGTAGGCGTTATCTGCCTGGCAGTAGTGGTACGCCACCACCTGGGGGCGACAGAGAGTTGGGAGAAGATTGCAGTCGGGTCACTTTGAGGAAAGGTGAACGCTCCCGTTCCCCCCCCTCTGCCGCTCCTAACCTTGACCAAGCTTTGGGTATTTCCAAAATTGATTAAATATCAGTGTCACAGAGCATCAGGGGTATAGATGACACACTTTGTAGGAATAACACTTTTTTTTCAATGCTCTGCCAGCGCAAAGCCTGTTTTCCCAGTGTCTGCTACAGCTACAACTCATTTGGGATTGAGTCAACTTCATGGTGGATGATTGCAGTATAATGAAACATAATACTTCTCGTTTCGCTGTACGGTTTAAGCCATTAATAATTCATCGCTTCCGGCTGCCAGGAGAGCCCGATTCGGAGTTAGCTCATGCATGTGTGAGATGACTGTGGCACGAAGGAGTCAAGTGTTAAACTGTCATATTTCACAGCTACGTACTTGAAACATGATCAAATGAATGATTAAACAAAATGAATGAATGAATGAATAAATTAAAAAAAAAAAACAACACTTCGCATGGAGACATAGAAAACAGTAGAGAGGTCGGTGAATTTTCCAAAAGGTTAGTCAACTAAACAGCAAGCAGCAGGTGTGACCGAGTGCTCCGGGAGACTAAGAGATCACAAAGAGTTTGAATTTTCAGAGGCGATCAGAGGGCAGCGAGAAAAAAGGGTGGGATGAAAAAGGGAAAAAAAAAAAAAAGACTAATCAAATTGGAATGCTAATTTTTGGTCACAATGGAATAAAAGGGGCTTTAAAACAAAAGGGGTGAAAAAGGGAGTGAGCTCAATTATTAATGCACAGAGTTAACAAGATCTAATAGCTTGGCTGGGAAATGGCTTTCTGCAGGTATAAATATTTCATAAGGCTCCCTGGCAAAGTTGTTTTTTCTTTTTTAAACACATCTGCATAATGCATCAGGCTGGGACTGGGGATGCAGATGGCTAAGCAGCAGGGGAGGGGGACCGAGGTGCAACCAGGAAGAAGTGAAGGAAAAAAAAAGAAGAGAGAGGCGGTTTCACACATTCAGAGAGATTTACAGGCAGGTAAGTAAAAGCTAAATACTCACACGTTTAAAAAAAAAGAGCTGCACTCTCTTTTAAATGTTTTAAAAAAGATAAAAGTCCCAACTTATCTCCACCTGTTTTGAATCCTACCACCTCAGGACAAAGCCCCGTGCGAGAGCTCGCAGGTGGCGTCAAGCTTTTCTTTCAAAGCCTAAAAGTGAATCATTTCCGACTGAACCTGAGCCATGTCTGCGCTTGTATTTTGGAAAGGCATTTCAAAAGAGCGTGTCTTTGGCTAGCCTACCACCTATGCCGCCACTAATTGAAAAATTAAGACATAAAAAGAAGCCATTTAAAATTATCTCGCAGTTTTTTTTCAATTACAGATGGACCGCGGCTTTGAAATTTCACAGCTAGCCACAAATAAGTATGCTGCTACGCTAAAATGACCACTTTAGTGACTCAACAATATTTCCTTTTAACAATCAGGTTTGCATTGCTCTGCTGTGATAAGGAAAAATAAAGCTGACAGCACAGTAAAGTTTGCAAATTCCCTTGACGACATATTTGGCAATTGATTTTTATTTTTTAAATTTCACACAGCTGTGAAGAGAAAAGGGGGGAGAATGGAGGTGTGGGAAGGTAGAAATGCTCATAAGTGGTGTAGGCCTGTGCACTTACCTTCTCTTAATATACAGCAATCAAACAGAAGCAGAAAATTTCAAGCTATAATCACTAGAAGCACACTTATTTTTTAAGCAAATGGCTGAAAAATAGATCATTTGCATTCGTAAAAGCAGGCGATGGGAGGAGAAGGAGTCAAAAACACCAATCAACCACAGTATTTAGACACAAATGTTCAGCCCAGATTCTTCTCTAAGTCTTGAGAGTGTTTTGTCTGTAAATCAGAAACTGAAACGAGAACGTGTGAGTGATTTTTATGTTTGCAGGTGCATGTGGTACCTGAGACGCCAGCCTCCTCATGGCTTCCTCCTGACGTCGCCTCATCTCAGGGGTCCCGGGACAGCTGCCTCCTCCGAGGGTGCCATGCGTAGGCTGTGGCTGTGTGAGAGGAAGCCCCTCTCCATCTGGACACGAGACAGCAACACACACTCAGGGAAGCTCAAACACACTCATGAAATCCATCCACACAGTTACTCTCAAAACGAAAAGGCTTTGTGTTTAAAATCATTTACGTTTAGGGGAGGCTTGAGGGCTGTCCGAGGCGATCTGTCTCATCCGGGTGCCGTGGCAGCTGAGCGCCACCAGGCGAGAGATGATCGCCGTCTTGCCGAAGCCGATGTTGCCTACGACCACGACGCCCTGGTTGGTGCCGGAGTTGGGGCTGTTGAGGTGGGCGTCGATCTCCTGGAAGAGCCACTCGCGTCCCGTGAAGACGGAGTCCATGGTGATGCTGGGCACCTCAAACAGCAGAGGCTTGAGGGCGATGTCTTGAGGCCGATAGGGTGCAAAACGCACTGATACAGGCAAAAAAAATAGAGAACTTGTTTGTGGTGTTGTAGCTAGGAGCAACATTTATGGGCTTACATTATTTTTTTTTGCAATAGCAGTCTCCCCTTATGATAGATGGTGAGTTACTAAATGTAAAAGCCTTTATACTTCTATACAAACACACATCCTACGATCGATATCTGTGCTTTACAAAAAGGGACGTTAGACAGTTAGCTGCCTTCAATTTGACACTGCAGCACTATGTGGCAATAAACGCATCACCAGTTTGATCTTTTCACAGTTACTTGTGTATTTAAGTTGATTTCAAGGTAAAAAATCTACATAACTAACTCGAATAAAGCATAAATAATAATACATTTAACTTAGAGTGCGCCTTCTACGATTGAATATATATACACTGAATGTAAGATAAAGCTGAAATAGGAGTAAATACCTAGAAAATGCAGTCATACAGCTCAAATGGGATGACCAGTTCTACAGTCCAGATGTCTAATATTAACATTTTCCTTGAAAGTTTCCCTACTTTGATTACTATCCCACGTTTAACAACCAAACAATCCAATTTATGTGTGCTTTAAGTTCATTCTGTTGTGAAAGAGCTTCTTCAAAAAGCCAAGAGAGTGACTACTTTTAACAGCCACTGCTGGCTGTTGGTTTTACTCACTAGGGGGAGTCATTAAACTGAAGTCCTCCAGAGGTTGGGCATCTTTTCAGCAGAACATATGGACCATTAAAGACTAATGAGGGTAAAATGAGTCTGGTATGAACTTCTGAAGCCGTGTGATAAAATCAGTGTAAAATTTAGTCTGCTGCTACTGGGTGTCATCTCCTGGGCCTCATCTTTTAAACTGATTTGAGCTCTGAGAATAAAAAAAACCCAACACAAAAACACATGGTCTCCTCTGTCGGGTGTGTCGTTTCTCTAAATGTTATATCAGCATCTGGCAATTACGCCCGATTTGAAATGTGCGAGTGAATAATCCAAAACGCTTTTGCTGGCAAGACTGCGAGCCGCTTAACTAATGACATGTAAAGCGAGCAGGCGACTGTGAGCAGAAGCATGCCGCCTGATGCAACAAATGAAAGTTTAAGTAACTTACGTGACTGGGATTGCCAGACATGGGTGTTATTTGCAGAAGCTGAGAGACGAACGGCAAGCAAAAAAAAAGAGAGAGAGAGAGGAAGAGAGAAAGAGAGTGATGAGAGAAAAAAAGGCAGTGAGGACAGGAATGGAAACTGGCAGCAGTGTACAGCGTGCCAGAGCGCAGGACAAGGTGCAGCTTTAAAAAAAAAAAAAAAACAGCAAGCAACAACAGCATCAGCACATCATGATGTCAGAAATATGGGGGAACCACCAGACCAGGGTCGATTACTAATTGAAATCCTTTGAATTACATTGAGCGGGTTTCTCGGTGCGTCTGGAGGGGAAGTCAGGGAAGGTTTGCACTTTTGGGAGAATCTAATTGGCTCCATTGCGCTGGGCAAGATCAATCAATCCCCATAAAAGTAATTGAATCCAGTTCTGGTGGTAATTCGACCCCGGGATGGCCGACCTCAACTCCACACTCTATTGTGCATGTGTGTGTTGCAGGTTGGCAAAGATAGCCACATTTTTTTAAAACCTTAGCACAAGACAAGAATCCCCAAATTTTGAGAGAAAACACACCATAAAATCTGATTTAGTTCTTTTTTTTTTGAGCTAAGTCTTGATCAGAATCCTGCAGTGCGCGGTGAGAAATAGCTGCTGGACAGATGATAGAAGGTGCAGTAGTTCATTTCACACTCTGCAGCATACTATGAGTCAGAGCTGTACTGTAGGAAATATGTACTATACATTAGACTGGCAGGATAAGGTGGTGAGAGTGTGCAGAATTTCAACGCGTTGGCATAAATTTCTCCACTGTGTGCAGGTAAAATAAATCAGGGCGGGCAAGAAGGGAAGTGAGAGTTGCATTAGAGCTGTATGTCTTTTTGTAAATGACTCCAGTGTGCTGATTAAGAGCATGGCTACATAATATAATGAGCTGATATTGCTCCTAATGTAGTCTTGTGTAGCACACAGCGCTCCAAAGTGCTGCTGCAAGCATGACTCTTTTCCAGGAATGCTAATTATAATCGCAGAATGAACAGAAAATGATGGTGCTGAGAATCTTCTGACTTATACAATCAGCAGAAAGTACAAACAGATATAACTGGAAGTGGGTGAAAAGCTGCGTTTATGCTGGCCAGCGCTGCATTTTTTATTTTTTTTTTACTGCACTAAGCTGTGTGTCATCTGCGGCCCGGTGTAATAAAAGACACTTCATCCATATTCCCCGGTCAGATTATTTTAGCGCTAACTCAACAAACAGACAGAGACGGAATAAGCAACTGATGTAATATTCGTCTGGTGGGGTGTCGCACTGTGAAGGGATTGACCTGATGCAAGACTGGTGATGGGAAACGCAAAACAAAAGCCTTCCCAATGCTGCCATTTCAACACTGCAGGTCACTCAAGGAAGAAGCTGAATAACCTCGGCTACTCTGTTTTAAGTGGCGGTAATCCAGTTATCTCGGAGGGGGTGAGACTGGATGCCAAACCGTGCCTGTAAAGCTTCTTCCGTCCTTGTGGGAATTACTACCTATCAGGCAACCGTCCTCCAAATGGCAGCAAACGATTACGCCGCTTCAGTCGTGCAGCCACTACTGCTCCTCTGCGTCAGGTATTCCAGGAAAAACATGGCAGCCATGTTGTGAACGGGGGCTGAGGGAGTTGTTTCCAGGATGGTGAAACGCAAATGTGTGTGTGTGTGTGTGCGCGAGAGGGACGGATGGATGGATGGATGGATGGCAGTTGCTCATAATCCTGCCCATAACACTCCCCCTCAGGCGACGTTGAGCAAGGTATCACTCCACCTCCCCTCCTCCTCCTCCTCCTCCTCATCCTCCTCCTCCTCCTCTACCACCAACTCTCCGTGGCCAGACGGAGTGAGAGTCTCAGACTTTTTAATTATTCACCAGGTGAGGATGACTCACGGTGGCTGAACAGCCTTGAGAAGGAGGAAGAGGAGGAGGAAGATGTGAAGCAGAGGAGGAGGAGGAGAGAAAGAGGAGGACGAGCTGGCACAGGAGTGGAAGGAAGAAGAAGAGGGGAAATGAGGGCAAAGGAGGAGAAGAGCTTGAGATGATCCGTCTGCTTGTTGTGAGGGGGTCTGGGGAGCGCGGCGGCGGGTTATCTCAGGTCAGGTGAAGCACTTGTCTTGCAGCTGATGTGGGAGTTTTGTGGATGTAACAGTTTGTCCCAGGATTGTTTTTGTGCTGTCTGGTTTTTCAGACATCCCAGTCACTTCTTGTAACAGTACAGATACAGCTAGCATATGCACAACAACAGGATCTTACATAATTTTTACCAACAACAAAAAAAAAAAAGTCAAATCTTATGTAATTTGCCGACCATGCTTAGAGCAACATATTAAACCAGGTTGCACCGATGGCTAAAGCATGTCTTCTGAAAACATACTCTAACCTGTGGCTGCAAGTAGTCATTTAACACATCCCTGTTGGCGTACTATTAACTGACAGAGAATGAAATATGTCAGTACGTGATATAAGCCCTCAGGAGAAGCACACTAGTCTCGATAGTTCAAATGAGAAAGTATTTATCAGATGAAGATTACAGAAAGCAGGATGAAGCCACCTCAGTCAAAGACACAACAACAGATAGAGGCAAGATAATCATCTGAACCTTGTTGCTGTCAGTTGTTTTGTTTCAAACATGCTAATGCACTGTCATCACTTCTACGCCGTTATCTAACTCCCTTGTCTAACTGCTATAGGGGCCTTCTTCAGTCAGTGTTTGCTGTAAATAAATGTTTACTGTAAACAGAACGGCGATTCTAATGAGTGTCAACGTGGAGCTTCTATCAACTTCAGACTGACATGATAAGGAAGCTGTATTTTCTGACTGTCAACAAATCCAATGAAAACACCAAAACCAACAACATGTTCTCCGGCACCATGGTAGAGATGTAGAATGATCTGACTGCACCTCATCATTATTCTGCTATAGGAGGGGGAAAGCTCTGGTTGTTGTAGTAACCTGAGATCCACCGTTGGGTTTAAAGGGCATGTTATAGCTAAAAATCGCCAAAATAGCAGTATTTATCAGACAGATTCCACAGATTACTATCAATCTGACAGGCTTTAAACTAATCACCCGCTTAAAATCAGGATTCTAACATGCTTCGTTTAAAATTTCACCAAAAACAAACTGTTTGCTCAAATCAGATTGTGCAAAAAAAAAAATAAAAAATTCTGTGCTCTTCACTGCAACTCAGAAGAACTAAGAGTCACATTGCAAAAATTACAACTAGATGGAAAAACTGGGGGCTGCAGGGTGGCGCAGTTGGTAGCACTATTGCCTCGCAGCAAGAAGGTTGCCGGTTCGCGTCCCGGTGGGGGAACCGGAATCTTTCTGCGTGGAGTTTGCATGTTCTCCCCGTGCAGCGTGGGTTCTCTCCGGGTTCTCCGGCTTCCTCCCACAAGGTCCAAAAACATGTTGAGGTTAATTGGTGATTCTAAATTGTCCGTAGGTGTGAATGTGAGTGTGCTTGGTTGTCTGTCTCTAAGTGTAGCCCTGTGATAGACTGGTGACCTGTCCAGGGTGTCTCCTGCCTTCACCCTAAGTCTGCTGGGATAGACTCCAGGCCCCCGCGACCCTCGTGAGGATTAAGCGGTGTATAGATAATGGATGGATGGATGGATAAACTGGGCTGAACTGCAGGCTGTGTTTACACAGAGCAGAGAGGAGACAAGAATGGAAAGAAATCAAAAACTTAGTAGTAGAATATCCTTTATAAGCAGAGTTAGTATTTCTTCCCACACCTAAAGGCACTTAGAAAAACGATGCACTTGCTGATTTCAAGAAATGCAACTTCTGATTTATGTCATTAGAAGTATGTCGTGCTGCGCAGAAGACATGTCTGAGTTCTCTCTGCAAAAATAGTGACAGTGGAATAGTTTTGGTGGAACATTTGCACGCACGGAGGCGAGTGCTGTCATTAAAATCAGTAATTCACAAGAACCAGGCAGACCTGTCTTCTTGCATGATCCAAATGCTTGGTAAAAAAAAAAAAAATGCCATTTTCAGAGTGTAGGTTGCTGCTCGGAGGTTGTTGTTGTTACTAAGTGGATTTTGAGAACGGTAACACGCAGATAGTGGAAGGGGAGGAGAACGCCACGTGAAATGTGCAGCGGAAACGGCAGGCTTATACCCAAAGTCGACATCCGGTGACTCACACTAGGCCCTGCCAAAGCCGTCAGTTCCCACTCAGGATGTACAGAAATGTTTTTAAAACTGCCACAAATGTGAAATGAATTAATTTGAATGGCTGAATGAATTAATGCACATTTGGTGCTCTAGTGAGTGCGGCGGCAGTCGCTGTACGTGGGACCGACTGCAAATAAATTACCGTGGCCAGGTTAATCAACAACAATGGAGCTCCGTGGCACAGACGAATGAACTGTATCGGGCTTTGCATACACAGGTAATACTTGTTAGTCGGCTCAATTTATTTTTGTTTTGCTATTCTAATGGGCTCTGTTGACAGTAAGAAAAATACCGCACATCACCAGCCTTATCCTTTAAATGTCTAATCAATTACGGCGCTCACGTGAATTCCTGAGAGTTATTATTTACTTTTCAGCCCAGTCGGGGAGTGATAAAACCCTCTGGAGTCGAACATATTTTTATCAGCCAAAAGCTGCAGCCATCAGCTAGAACACAAATCCTGTTTTGTGTATGTGAAGGTAGGGAGACGGCGGCAGAGGGAGGGATGAGGGAGAGAGAGAGAGAGAGAGAGTAGGGGGACGGAAAGCGACAAAGACAAAGAGAGGGAAAGTAAAGATAAATGAGGGAGAAAATGTGTGTGCAGTGTACAGTTATGTGAGAGAGTTTGCAGTGAATAGATAAGGTGGGTGGTAAATCTTAGAGGTAGGCAGGCAGGAGCACAAGAAGGTCCATTACAGTCTGACTCACTCTCCTCAAAACAGCAGCACAGCTTGGGCCCCCGATGGCTGGCATCAAAAGAAGATTCGACAAAAAATCAACCGGAGAGAGAGAGAGAGAGAAAGAGAGAAAGAAGAGAGAGAGGGAGCTGCATCTGTCAGCTGGCAACCACCTGACCGATACATAACCGGCAGCTCTCCGCCGCTGTAACTCATCTGGAAGTCCAGCAGTCTCTCACGCAAAAGAGCCAACGAGACACTTTCTGTGATGTAGAATCTGTCAGGAATCCTTCTGCTGTCTCTACAGATCCCCACATTTGATACTGGAGGTCAAAAACATGATTCATCCTGTTGGGACCCCGAATATTCACGTCTATCTCTATCAAGGCAATCGGAACTCCAGTTGGAATCACAGATTAAAAGCACTGCCACCCTTCATGCCACACAAACAATATGAAAACCATGACGCGAACAGGCAATCAATCAAGCGTCCCACTATCTGTAAGTGTGTAACTTAACATCTCTCTCACGCAAAATAGCCAACGAGACACTTTCTGTGATGTAGAATCTGTCAAAAAATATCTGTACTGTCTCTATGTGAATCTAAGCTACGTATGAGATCCCAAAGACTCACTGTATGACTAATTTCATGGGAACTCTAATCATTTAAAGTGTTGGAATTACTCATTAAAGGCACTGCCATCCTTTATGCCGCACAAACATTATTAAAACTGTGATGCAAGGAAGCAATCAATCACATATCTGACTACCTGTAAGTGCGTAACTTCCCTTTTTTCACACGCAAAACAGCCAACAAGACACTTTCTGTGATGTCGAATCTGTCAGAAATCTTTGTGCTGTCTCTCCAGGAACCAAAGCTTGCTATAAAATCCCCAGATTTGCCTTTGAGGTCACAAAAAATATGATTTATCCTGTTGGGACCTTGAATATTTATGACAAATTGTTATTTTAATCTGAACCCTAGAAATCCAAAGTGTTGGAATAAAAGCACTGCCATCCTTCATGCCACAAACAAAAATTATGAAAACTGTGACGTGAACATGCAATCAATCAAACCTCCGACTACCTGTAAGTGTGTAACCGAACATCTCAAGACTAAATTGAGGTAATAGGGTTGGAATTTGTCCTCCTGTTGTCTTCAAGGGGGGGAAAACCCCGCTTTTCAATTCGCTCGCCTTCACATCTCGTCTCCCTGTGTCTCATTCTCTGTCTCTCTCGGTGAAACCACAGGAGCGGTGCACTCGGGGAGGCTCTGACACTGATCCGAGGAGGCAGAAAGCATGCTAGGACGCAGTCGTTTGGCTTGTAAACACACTTGGCTGCCCTTAGAGGAGAAAGGTTGAAACAAGTGGCTCTGGCAGTAGCAGTGAAGCTCTGAGAGGAACTCGCTCCCCGTCTCCGACCGTCTTCTGTCTTTTTTTTTTTTTTTTTTCTCTCTTCCGTTGCGTCCGTCTCCATCTCTCTCCCTGCCTCTCTCTCACTCCTTCACTCTGCATTTGTCTGCAGCCAGCTTCCCTTGGGCAGGGGAATCACATCGCAGCTCAGCCGAGCGCTCTCCTCGGCTAAGTGGGGTCTTAACAGGTGTTTAAAACACACAGGGACGCATATTTGTGTTCGCTTGGGTAGCGGAGGGCTGCCATTACGGTGCTCATTACTGGTTAAGTGACAGAGGAAGAAGGGCGAGAGGACACACAATGTTGTGACATCAGGCCATTTGGCCATTTGGTAAGGAGGCTGAGGAGGTTTGCTCAATCACAGAGACGCTCGCTGTGAGCTAGACTCGAACTGAGCGCAGTGAAGCGCACACTGCCTGCTAATGTTAAGCACAGGGACAAATTTTAGCTTTGTAGTGGTAGAGTCTGACAAAACACTCTTTGTGTACTCCCTCGGCCGCACTGACTCGCCTGTTTCACACACGGGGACGCAACAGACAACAGCTGACGACATCCCTGATAAACCTGCGCCCGTCACTGGGCTGAGCGCGGGGACACATGCGGGCATTTGCATCTGAAAGACACTGCAAACTGCACATTAAGCGTCACTGATTTTCATTTGAATTTTAAAAATAACTCGCTCGTCATGCAGCTCTGCCTTGCTTTTCTCAGCTGCTTTGAGTTGTGTTGTTTGTGGATGGGAAACAGTGGCCTTTTGTTTCCTTCTGAACTGTGTCGGATGTGATGCAACTGGCTAATCGCAGCAGTACCTGAAACAAAAGCAGCATTTTGTTTTTAATTAAGGTGAATGTCAGGGATGGTTGAATGCTTTGACTGCTTGCAGTGTTTTGTTTTTTTTTAACAGCAAATGTCTGCACATTGGGTCATACCGCAGTTCCTATATTTACATCCAGCGCTTCAGTGCTTGAGTCAGTCCTTGTAGCAAGCAGCTTTTTGTTTCTTTTTTAACCCTCTGAACTCCAAAACCTCCCGACGAAGTAAAGGGCATTGATATGTTTGTTTTTGTTTTTTTAAATCACCAAAATGATTCAATTTATCCAGTCAGAAACCGCAAAAACAAGAAAATTGTTGTTTGTCGGTCCTTGAACTCCTGATCTGTGACAAACAGCTACATGTCTCATTTTAAAAATTGCAAAAAATAATCAGCTTTCTCTAACCACATTCTGTAAAAAACAAAAAATTCTGCACTCCTCTGCAAAACCAAAAGGTCATCACTGACTAAGCTGCACTCAACAGTCATGTGACAATAATTCAGGAAGTTCTCGACCGAACTGCAGGCCGTGTTTACAAAGAGCAAAGAGGAGACGAGTAGGAAAACAATTTTAAAATTTAATTAGTTAAATATATATAGTAGGTAAAGCTACTATTTTGTGTCGTTATCATCTCTGGGCACTTGGAAAATGTTCCAGGGTTTTCAGTTTTTGCAAAACATATAATCAAACAAATTTAACTTTCACTTTTTTGAAACTGCTTGAAGTTAAGACACTTTTTAATTGTCTTTTAAATAGAGCCTTTAAAAGAGAGCAAATTCTCCTATGTGCCAACATCTTTATGGTGCAAACACATTGGATTAATTCACAATTAAATAATTCAGAGACATGTCTGTCACGTGTGCAGCTCACACAGCCAGTGTAAAGACGCTGAATTCAATCCGTCAGACTGAACAGCCTTCAGGAGGGACTGTGTTTGTGTTTAACTCGGCTTGGTTGCTCACCTCTCAGGTCCTGCCCGGAGCGACCCGGCCCGCAGGTGGTGCTCTGTCTGGGCATGCGCAGCGAGGTGCGTAATGGAGTGTGCCTCTGCTCATCCAAGTATGCCAGGTCCTCCAGGTGGGCTGAACTGGTAGCTGTGTGTGTGTTTGTGTGATGGAGAGAGGGATTTTTTTTTTTTCAGAGAAAGAAGACAGAAACAGGATACTATTATCAGCAGGTGCGTATATTCAGAGACATACAGTAAACAAACCGCACGCACACACTCGCACAAGAAGGTGGCGAAGGTTCATGCCAGTACCCTGAGGCAGTTGTCAGGCTCCCGCTCCTCTTACTTGCTAACTCCTACAGGAAAGAGAAAGCCAGCCCTACATGGTTCTGTCCTAAAATTCCCTCCTTTCAGTGTCTGTCACGCGGCACGGAGGCAGATGCCATCCGGCCCCTCTCAGGATTAATTAGCTCAGCAGACAAATGTCTTATTCATGGAGCGAGCGCCGTCTGACGCTGGCTGCTGATTGTTCACACCACACTGTGTCTTCAGGGCCAACACTCGGAACCACTGAATGTTAAATGAGATTAGACGCCGCCAGTGTGAGTAAGCAGCGGACTTGATTCTCCGTCACACCTGAACCCCGCGGTTCAGTTAGAGGTGAAAGACAAGACACTCCATCTCACAATAAAATCCCTCCTGGATTTTGTTGTTGGACAGAGTGTTGTGGGTGATTAAGGGGCTTAACTACCAGGGGTTGGTGGTTTCTAAACAGGTGAGAGTTGAGTTGCAAAGTCACCTCATCGAGACAACAAGAGCTTAAAATGGAGAGCAGAAAACGAAATTACCGCATATTAGTAGTTTGAGGAGTCTGGAAGAACAATTTGGGTGAAAATCATCTATTTACATTCCAAATCTGTGTATTTCTGCAGTTTTAATTAAAAGATAATACAGTTTTATATCAACTTGGGTCTGATTTTCATAGCAGTGGCCATATTTTCCGTCGGTTATGAGAAACTCTCCACTCCCAGAGGTAATTTCTGAGGTTTGGGAACAGAGCAATATTACTGCAATAAAGTCTGATGGGGCGAGACACATAAGGAGTCGGATGATGCAGGTTTTAAACAACCCAAACATTTAACTGGATTGTTCAAGCTACTTCATTTTTAGGTAAAAAGCTACAGAAAGCATATCAGTCATAAACCCTCACAGCACAGGAAACCAAGAAGTCAGTGATGGATAATCAGTTTGGATAATAACTTTATAGTTTGCCAGCATTTGTTCTGCCAAATAAATTTTGGTTAGCCAGAGGGCTGGTTTAAAATCTGTCTGATCTTCTGACTACTTGTGTTTCTTGCCACATCTGTGTTCCCACATCTCAGGATTGGTCAACAAAGTAGATGGACAACGTTACATCAAAGAAGTTTTAGTCGTAATAAACTAGATTTAACCTTTAACCCACCGGCGGGTTTGAAAGGCATGTTATTTTTAAAGAATTGCCAACATTGCACCATTAGTCAGAGCCAGAAACGGTAAAAATCAGCACATATTGGATTTCCTAGTTTCTGAGGGAGCGACTTATCTGTGACATTCTGTTCCATTGGGAAAACTGACCAAATCCAAGCTTACATTTGGGATATTTCATTAAAATCATGAAATTCTACGAGCACCGTTTAAAAATCAGCCAAAAAAAAAAAACATTAGCATAAACCAGACTCTTTAAAAAACAAAAAACTTGTGTGCTGCTTGTTGCTACTGAGAGGCCACGAATGACTCAGCTGTAACCAACAGTGACGTGACAAAAATTCAGGGACTTCCTTTTCGGCTGAACTGCAGGCTGTGTTTACACAAAGCAGAGAGGACACAAGTATGGAAAATATCTCAAGTAGGCACTCAGCATTTTCGCAGTACTGTTAACACCTGTGGGTCCTTGTGGCCAAAAATGATGCAAAAACAAAAAACAAAAAACACTATTAAATCCCCTTTCAGTATTCATCCTCATTGGTTTCTTTGTGGTCATTTGTGTGTAGAACTTTTGAAATGTAAACCTTCAGCACTTCTAAAACCCAAAAGCAACTGCCAGTTTTAAAAGGCATGATCTGTTTAAAAAAATATTAGAGCTACAAACCCTAAAAAAAGCACAATCATATTTCAGTTGTAAATGATTCTTGAACTAGTCATGTGTGACGTATAGTTCCATCTGGAAAAATCACCAAAACTAGCTCACAATTGTAATATTTCATCAAAATTAAGCTATTGTCTAAAAATTATCCAAAAATCTACCATTTGCATAAACCAGATTCTGTAAAAAACAGAAAATTCTGTGGTTCTTGTTGCAATGGAGAAGTCATGAGTAACTCAGTCGCAACCAACAGTTAATTGACAAATATTCAGGGATTTTTTTTGGCTGAAATGCAGGCTGTGTTTTCACAGAGCAGATAGGAAACAAACATATTAAAAATGTAAGTAGTACAGTATCGATGGTTGGCTGAGTTTGAGCACTTTGTTCAAGTATTGTTAACACCTGTGGGCACTTGGGAAATGCTTTGTTGGAGACACCTGTGAGTTCTCTTTACTAGTAGCCATGGCTGTGCTGTTTCCACAGAGGTTCAGGACTCTATATTTCCCCCAGTGATTAAAAATGTGACAGGAGCAAAGAAGACGACCTGGGCTTGTGAGGGTTAATATTAGAAACAGCAAAACTTTAACAAAAGTCACACATTTATTTCTGGCAATGAGGAGAATCAGAGCTGGGAATCCTTTTTGTCTCGCACTATACCTGAAATAGCTCGAGGTTCTAAGATCCAAAGTCAAATTCAAGGAGTTGGGGAGAGGTGTGACTGGAATCCATGGCTCCTCTGTCTGTCTCTGCAGTAACTCTAAAAACTAAAGTAATCCTCCGAGGAGCAGGCCTCTAAACCTCCACCTCTCGCCAGCACCTCGCCACTGATCCTTGTCCTGTCCTCGGTTCAAACTGTGGCTTCTGTGTCACCGGAGTCGAGCTTAGTCGAGTGCTGCGTGGCTTTGTGTGTGCACGCCTGAGTCACCCCAACCACGGACCCAAAAAATGAGCCACATGGGTTTCCCAAAATGGAGGGAAAATGGCAGCTGAGAATGCTGGAGGCTTGGCCCTGATGGGAACGGGGGTGCCGGTCGTCCAACTGGGCTAAAAGCAGAGACAGTGGAGGCATTAATCTGCCGCTCAAGCAAAGGAAGAATGACTCAGGGCTACAGGGGCTGGAAAGTCTTCTTTTCTCTCTTTTCAACTGAATGTGAGAACTCAAATCTGTGTGCTCATCATCTCTATCTGCAATGCAGCAGGCTGCTGGGGATCACATTCACAGCTCCTGAGCCAATGCGCTAAGACTACAAGTGTAGTGAAGAGAAATAAAGAGGTAAGAATGGAGGGAGCAGGAGAATGAAAAGAAGCGAGGAAACAAGGAGCTTCGAGCAACGACAGCGGCGTCGGATACTTCCTGGTTTGAAGGGTGACGCATGCGTGCACAAACACACACATTTACACACTTAAAGACCAGCTGGGCCGGAGCCAGTCACAGTATCAGCCAGGGAGCTGACTAGTCATCTCAGATACGAGGTGGCTGCTGCTGCTGCTGCTCTATATGCCTCACTATTCTCCTCTCACTTCCCCGAGAGATGATAAATAACGGAGGCACTTAAACAGCATTTCCGGGTGTCAGAACTCCACGGATTTCAGCAGAGGTGGGACCAGGGACGAAAAGGAAATCGGTTAAATATGGAAGAAAAGGAAATCGATAATAATTGTTCATCCCCTCCTAAATTGAAAAATGTTATCTCAAGTGAGCCGTTACCTTCGTTTAGCTCATTTACAGGCTAAGGAGTGAGTTCAGTGAGTGTGTTTTATACCTCTTTAGTCTTAGTATGAGGAGGGATTTCACAGTCCCCAAGCAGTTCTACAAGGCGGCGCATATAAATCCTCACAACGTCAGAAAGGGTCAGAATCTGAAACATGCTCTTTTTTTTTTTTTTTTACTTACCACAGAGGGAATGTTTTTCCCCAAAGTTTTGCTTTTTTGTTGCCAGAGTTTTGAGATATTATTTTCTGAGATTTGTATTTTCACCACAATACCGTGGAGATGAAAGGTCGGCACTCTGCAGAATAAAGAGTCCCTGTGATGGATATTCAGAGTAAGTTCTGTAACAGGTGTACCATTTCTGAAAAGACATACTTTTTCTTTTTTTTCCTCTATTATCGTGGACATAATAAACCACTCCGGTTGCACTTCTGTTGTTGCCAAAGAAAAATACGTTGAAACTTCAGCAAAAGAAGCCATAACTGAGTTTGTTTTTGCAGTCTACATGTCTATATAGGTCATGTTTTGGTGGGATTTTTCAGAAGTTGATGTATTTTTTCTTGCTCTTCTTTTGTTGTCTCAAGCTGGTTTTATTTTCATTTCACTCTTAAACCGCTGGAGATCAGAAAACGCTTTGAGAAAAGGTTTGCATCACAAATATACTCAGTCCCCGGGAAAACAGCTCTATAATGTCTGAGAAGAAAACCACTGAGTCATCTCGACATATCACGACAAATTTTGATCATAAACAGTTAAAGCAGGCATTATCTCATTTTAGTGTTACTGCAAATTACCAGCTTCAAACTCATAATTTAAAAAATATATATTCTGTGTTATTCCATCTCAAATCATCAGGGTCCTTCTGCTCCATCATCTCTGATTTGATTGAAACTTTTTTTTTTTTTTTTGTTATTAACTAAAGATATTTAAAATAGTATCCATGACATTTTAGCTTAATTTGTCAAAAACTTTTGGAGATATTTTTTTCTTAAATTGCAGATGAGCTTCAACATCCATCCATTATCTATACATCGCTTAATCCTCACGAGGGTTGCGGGGGGGCTGGAGCCTATCCCAGCTGACTTAGGGTGAAGGCAGGGGACACCCTGGACAAGTCACCAGTCCATCACAGGGCCACACTTAGAGACGGACAACCAAGCACACTCACATTCACACCTACGGACAATTTAGAATCACCAATTAACCTCAGCATGTTTCTGGACTGTGTGGGAGGAAGCCGGAGAACCCAGAGAGAACCCACGCTGCACGGGGAGAACATGCAAACTCCACACAGAAAGATTCTGGTGCCCCCACTGGGACGCGAACCGGCGACCTTCTAGCTGCGAGGCAACAGTGCTACCAACTGCAACAGTTTTTTTTAATTGTTTGAACTGTTTTTGTAAGCAAAAACTATAAATAATCTTGGCATTTGAGGTCTGCTGTAGCTGCATCATTGTAAATTTACCACTTTTTGATTTTTCAACTCTTACATCTCCAATCATTACATTTTCAGAAATATTTCTGCTGGACTATGTCCTGAAAGTCATATAATATATTATTGATATTTGTGAAATTTCAGCTTGATACATCAAATATTTTGCGAGGTAACAAAAAGACGAAAAAAAGCGACCTATTTTCAGCACATTTTCTCAGGCGCTGAAACTTTGACTGGTAATATCTAACAAAAACTATTAAGAATAGGAGCCTGAAATTTTCACTTTCATTTCTCATTATGTCATTAATTCAGAGTCTGCAATATTGGGTAAGTAGATTTTTCTCCAGCCTACATAGCGGGATCTGAAAAATGTGCCCCTATTTAAAAATTCCACAATTCTATTCTACTTTTATTAGCCTATCTAGAAATATTTTAGTTTTAGTGACTTTAAATTAAATAACTGAAAAAATGGACCGATGTGGGTCTCGGAAAATATTACATATATTAAGCTAAAATTTCAAAGTTATTTTTATACATATTTATAGTTTCTGATCACAAAATCCCCCCAAATCATGATTTGGAATGGAATGATCCAATCCCAACTCTAAAACTCAATTTTCCTTAAAGCTCCTCCATCTCCAACTTGAAGCTTCATAATCCCTTAAAGCTCATTGCTAAGTCATTAAATCAAAATGTAGTCAAAATCATGCCAGTATATCATATTTTAACCCTTTGCACAGCTAAATCTACAACCGCTTGCCTCATTTTCATCCACATTTGAACCTTTTTCATAACTTTTATATGACACAAATGCAAAAATCAGCCAGTCAGGGAGGGTCTAATAAAAACACATGATATAGTTTCAACATGTAGGATCCAGCCTTTTTTTTTTTTTTTGGAGATTGAGCCGTAGCAGTCCGGATCTCTCAACCTCTGCTGCATCAATTTTGGCCATTCTTCTTTCAAAATCTGTCTCCCGAGTCCCGTAATTTTTCAGTTCTGGTCAACTCTCCAATGAGCTGTATGAGCACCACGAAGGGAGAAGGAATCAGCGAGAGTGTAGTTGGTTTCTCCTTCCTCCATATCCATCCTCAGCTCTACCAACGCACTGCCTTCATTAGGTAATAGAGGAGCCCCCTCCCTCCTGGTTTTTTTTTTTTTTTTTTCCCTCCCCAGTCGCCTTCTGCTCTCGTATCTTTCTCTCTCCACACATCAAAGCGAGTCTCTCTGTCACTCTGGGGGATAGAAACGGTTAATGCCTGGGGCTTTGATGTTCCACTGCTGTGTGAGCCCAGCCAATCCTCAGCCTGCGCTCGCCTCCCATCCCTACATCATCTAATAATTCTTTGTGGAGGAGAGAGACGGAGTGAGAAAGAGAGATTACGAAACTCCCTCTCACTCCTCTTCCACATGCATCCCTCTCCTCAATATGGAATTCCTGTTCCTGACAAAATACCTTCAGAGAAATCATCATCTTTTCCTCTTTTTAAAAAACTCTTCTCTCACTGCTCTTCCGTTTTTCTTTTTTTCTACTATTGTATTTTTTGCATCATCCGCAGCTTATCGCGTGCCTTTTAAGCCAGCTCTCTTTTGAAGATCTGGGTATTGAGGGGCGGAGATGAGATCGAGGATGAATCTCTAAAAAAAAACCCGGCAGAGTCGCTGCGCTGCCAGACAGCGGTGTCAAACAGCAGAACATGACCAGCATAAAGAGAGGGTCAGAGCTGCAGTGACGGGCCTTGTCAAGCACATTACACCGTTTAGCGAAATGCTACCTGTTTTGTTTTTTTCTAGTAGGAGTGGGGAAGAAGTGCATAATAGAGCTCATCATCTGTAGCAGCTTCTCTGATCATGAGAACAATAATACAATCAGGCATCATTAGGGCTGCCTCAGTGTTATGAAACAGACATTTTTCTTGATGTATTTACTGTTACTTTTGGGAGGCTTGTGAAGCAGCGATGGCCTACAATAAGAAACCCACATCAATGAGACATCCGTTAGCAATACAAATGCCAGTTTTCCTATGTGATATTCTTCCAGCCGCAGTATGTTATTCTGCAGAAGCTGTTTTTTTTTTTTTTTCTTCCTAGACTGTATTATTCTTCTCTGTGGTTTCAATCTACACCAGAGGGCTGTGAGAGTTTAACAAAATACCACTGCGGATTTGCAGCTTCCCGAAATTTCGACATAAACCCATGAAAGCAAGAAAACAACAGTTGTTTTTCCCTCCTTTCGGTGATTAGGAACGCTGCAAAAATTACGAGAAATTGAATCACAGCTGAGCTCCTCGTAAGACCAAGCACAGATAATGGGGAAATTTAGGCTGATTTAGCCCATATTTGCAGGAGAAATGTGGTTTTGGGAGCAGTCAATTAACGACAGACATTAAACCATCCACAAGAGTACAGCTGCTTGACATCCCAATAATTTAGAAAAATCTGTGATATTTGTAGGAAACAATCCAGATGGTGACATTACAAGAAATTCCTGAGAAAAAAACAAGTCACTGAAGCTACTCGAACAAACTTTTTTTTTGCACAATATGGGCTTTGTCACACAGATCCCTCTGCAAAACCCACCGGATATTAATATTTCATTCTTATACTTGTGATCACAGGAGTCACACAGAAAGACATCAAAGAATTCAAAGGGTTCATGTTGGAAGAAAACAAGCAAGGTAAGAAAAGTTGAAAGGAGTGAAGAGGGAGCATGTAAGGAGTCAGAAACAACACCAGCAGTGCAATCAAATTTTGCTAGAAATAGAGCTCTATCTTTGCAGAATTTGTACACTTGCGTTGCCATTCACCAGGCAGATAACCAAAAAGACTTTCACAGGAGAACAAGGGGAAGAGGCAAAGGGACTCACCAGCCACAGAGTTGGGGCGGGGCATGAGGTACAGAGGGATGGAGTGGGCAGAGTGGGAGGACATGCTCTCCAGGTTGCGCTCAGGGATTTTGTTGAGGCTGTAGGTGGAGGCGGTCATGTTTTCGTCCACCCTGTACAGGAACGAGTCCATGCCTGATTTCTGGGACTGCCACAGTTTCAGGTTTCCCCGCGATCCCTCGCCGTATTTGCCGCCTCGCTCCATGTTCTCAGAATAGCTGGTCAGAGTGGCTGCAAACGTAAATAACAACACCTTCTTTTTAGGATTTTTTTCTTTCTCTCCAACACCAGGTTTGTTTTCACTGTCTTCCTTTCACCCACCCGAGTCCATCTGCTTTCACATTTATTTACTGAATCAATGGGACGTTGATGTAATGCTTCCCTCGAACAAACTTGTTCGCCATTGTTGCCAGGAAACAATGATGCCACCTGTTCTGACATCAGCAGAATGCTTCGCATCAGCGAGCGCTTTAGCTCTTCTGTTTTCTTTCTCATGACGCACAAAATGCCACAGTTGATGTCAACGCGATAAGGTGACTGAATTGAAATTCCCGTGGGAGTAAACACCAGGAAAAGTATCACAGTTTCAACTGATGCAATTTTTAGACTGCACTTGCTCAGACTTAGCGAAAGCAGTCGTTGTTTAGGAACACTACACCCCAGATTTGAACAAACTACCAGAAAAAGCTGCTGCTGCTGCTTTTAACCGTTCGAAATAGATTGTGGTTGATTCAGACTTTTAGCTTCACTAGCACACTAATACACTGAATGAATTTAGGTCAGAGTGCCTCAGACAGGTTGCGGAAGTCAGAAAGCCCTGAAATGTTGTTAATTTTGCTAAGAGACATGATATTTGTTGACAACAGCAAAAATATTTGATGAGATCAGTTTTATCCTTTAACCCTCTGAAACCCCAAAAGCCACTGGCAGGTTTGATGTTATCTATTTATAAAAAATGTGCAAACTAACACTATTTATCGGAGCCAGAAATTGTCAAAAGACAGAATCGCCAGACGGTACTTGAATTACTGATCTGTGATGTGCTGTTCAATAGGAAAACTCATCAAACTGAAGCTTAAATACATGATAACTTGTCAAAATCTCAATATTACACACGTCTCATTTAAAAATTTGTTAAAAATAAACTACTAGCACTGACAGAACATGCAATAAACAAAGCATTCAGTGCTGCCTCGCACAACCAGAAAGAAGTGAGTAACTCAGGTGTGACCAGCAGTCATGTGAAAACAATTCAGGGACTTTTCGGCTAGACTGGGTTGAACTGTAGCCTGTGTGTCACGGAGCAGATACGAGACAAATATGGAAACAAACTGAAAATGTCAGCAGTAAAATATGTACAGTATGTAGAGTCACTCAACGGTAGTACAACGCATTTGAGAGCACTTGGAAGAATATTATACGTGTTGATTCCAGGTTTTTTCAATTTTAGTCAAATGAATTAGCAAAGAATTTCAACTTTCAATTTTTCTTTCTTTCTTTTTTTTCTTCTCTGCTTGCTGTTATTTCTATATTGTCTATCTTTGTATTTGTTTCTTACTGTTTATTGCTTTTATGCTTTTATCCTGGGAAGCGTCTTTGAGTTCTTGAAAAGCGCTACACAAATAAAATGAATTATTATTGTTATTATTGTTATTTTATTTATTTATTTTTTTTAGAATTTACGGCATTATAACTGTCTCATATTGCACGAAGGACATTTTCTTTTTTGTCTACTTCTAGCCATAGTTGTGCTGTTTCTGTTGACTTTACATTGCAGTGAAAACTTAGTCCACAGTGAGGAAAAATGTGCCAGGATCAGAAAGTGCACCATTTTCCCGCCAGTGTAGACACTTGGAAAAAATGCTGAACATGTTGATTTCAGGTTTTTTTCTATTTTGTAAAACAAAGAGAGAAATCCAACTTCTGTTTTGTTGTTGCGGACTGCTGAAGCTTATAGGGAATCCAAATGTTTTGGATTGTTGGGTGTTTCTGTCTCTGCCTTTGTGAAGCACTATGAGATGACTGTAAATATGCGCTATACAAATAAAATTGAATTGAACTGAATTGTTTTCTATGATTTATGGTACACAATTTTTGAGTTCTCCCTGCTTCTAGCCATAGTCGTGCCGTTTCCATAGAAGCACAGGATGTTATGTTATTCATGTCAAAGCAGCAACAAACTCCTGAGGTTCAGAGGGCGAAGAACACTATCTCATAAATGCATTCATGTTTGTTAGTGGTCTTATTAGCAAATCTGAGCGCAGATCTTACCGATGATCCCGCTGTCCCTGCTCTCCAGTGTCGAGGTGGGACTGGTGACAGAACCGTAGGCGCAGTCCTTGTTGCCAGCCTGGCCAGGCATGGTAGGGGGGAGGGTGGAGCAGGGGCTGCCTGCAGGTGGGGAGGCAGTGCTGCTGGTCAGGGTGGAGCACGGGCTGATCCTCTGGTTCTGGCCCTGGGACGGATACACACATTTATTTTATTTTTTTTATAGCTTTGTTTGGCTCCATCAACTCCATTAGCAGACACGGGTATAAATGGCAAAGTACAATGTCTGAACTTTTAATATCTGACTCATATACACGGGGAAAATGTCATTTCAATATTGCGGTTTTTAAAAGCTCGGCCCGCCCGCTGCCTTCACAACATGAAGTCAATCCTTCTTAGGGCTGTGTCTCAAGCACGTACACAAACACATATAATAACTCATAATTTGCAGCTTTTTTGTAAAGCATACGTTTGGAAGAGCAATTAGGCCAACACACACACGGCTTCAAAATACAATGTACAAAATACTTACATCGATAAACACACTGAGCAACCGAGATTCTTTCCCGTGTTGTCAAATAAACATCTTCAACCACTTCACAAATGCACCTTATGCCACAACTTACTGCAAGAATACATCAAATGTCACAGCAACAGTGTACGTATCAGGGATGTGGAGTGGAACATCTCAATACAGGAAAACAGTCATTTCTTTTTTAAGAAACAAAAGGGAGTGGCATTTCCAAAATAAGAGTCTGCACAGCCCTGTGGCACATCTGTGGGTGTGTGAATCTTCTGAAAACCTGTGGGGGAATCGAAGGAGGCTTGTAACCAAACACTAATGCAACTTTTACTGCCTTCTTGTAATGAATAAAAAAAGCACAATGTTTTGAAAACGGTTGTGTCACGAACAGAATATAGTATCTTAGCCTCGCTGACAGACCTGTTTACATGCATATTTTCCTCTCCATTGCCATGGCTACAACTCAGTTGTTTTATAAAAAGCTGAGACCAAAAATGTGATCCGTACTATGAATTTGTATTATTTTTATCGCTGGCTCTGTTTTGGCGCCCCGCAGTGACCTTATTCTATGTCGGCTCAGGTTAGGAGACAAGGGACCACAGGGGACAAAATAAAAACACTCTGCTGCATCTAATCTGCTGCTGAAAAAACACTCACAGATGCACTCTCGCACAAAACGCTCGCATACCTAAAGGATATACATGCATGCAGCATCCACAGATATGCGGGGGCAAGAAAAACGGGGATGCCAGGAGCATCGAGTATTTGAGTATCAGACACCGAAGTGCACAAATGCACTCTTAACTTAACAGCACTGCTGATGAGCTCAGGTCAACATATGGGTGAACACTGAGAGAACAGGAGGGGGGAAGTGGTGCTCAAGGCAAAACCCACCCAGTCTGGTTCAGAAAGATTGAAGGGACGCTCTGAGCCAATATATTTTGTATCAGCCGGCAGACATACACAGTCAGAGGTAGTACGGGAACTAATGATTATTTTCATTATTGATTAATCTGTCAATTATCTCTTGACGGTCTCCTGGTGTTGCAGCTCTGGAGATAGAGCGGGTTGTCAATTAATCGCAGGGTTGGTGGTTTGATCCCTGGATCAACTTGTCAATGTGTCCTTGGGCGAGAGACTGATCGCCGGCCTCTCCCGATATTCAAGTCACCACCGACTGTGCATGAGCGGGTGAAAGAGGAATATTATACAGCGTTTGGGTATAACTTTATGAAGGCAGTTCAAACGCCACTATCTTTGTGATTAATTCTGCATCAGTTAGTGAATATGCTCACCATCATTTTCTAGATTTCTTGTTTTATACAGCCAATGTTTCAAAATCCAAATATGTTCAGTTGAGGACTGAAAATGATTATACTTTTATTATGGAACAATCTGCCAATCATTTTTCCTCAACTATTTGACTGATCTTTGGTTTATAAACCACTGAAAAGTGATCATACAGCTCCAGGTGATGTATTCAAATGTTTGAAGTCCAAACCCCAAGAGAAAAAAAATCATATTTGAGAGGTTGCAACCGATAAAAGTTTGACTGTTTAAAAAAAAAAAAAAAAAAGTCAGACAAATATCAAATTAGTTGCTCATTTACCCTCCAAACCCTGAAACCACAGCTTTGACAGGCACTTTATTTTTTCAAACAATCCCCAAAATTACACCATTTATCAAAGTCAGAAAACAGAAAAAATCATCAGATTTTTGCACTTTCCAGCAGTCCTTGAACTGCTCATCTGTCACGATGCTGTTTAGTCAGAAAAATAACCCAAAGCTAAGCTTAAAATGATGATATTTAATCGAAATCACTTCGTTCTATGGGTCTCACTCAAAGTTCGTCCAAAATAAACAATTTGCTCTAACCAAATGCTGTGAAAACCAAAATAAAATCTGCGTTTCTCAGTGTAACCGTGAAGCCAGGAGTGACTCAGCTGTGACTAACAGTTATGTGGAAAAAAAAAATCAGGGACTTTTCAGCTGAACTGTGCTGAACTCTGAAGAAATTCAACTTTTAGCTTTTCTTTTATATGATTTTTGGCATTACAACTGTGTCATACTGCACAAAAGGCCTTTTTGAGTTACTTTTGGCCATGGTTGTGCTGTTTCCAAAGAGGTGCAGGAGTTTATGTTGCTGTAAAAAATGAGCCCAGGGTGTATAACAATGTGAGCCCAGAAACTGATTAGGGTTCAGGGGGTTAACTGACAAACTGTTGCAGCTCTTTTCATTGTTAGAATTCCACACAATTGAGAAAAGCAGCAAATCCCCAATATCAAAAAGCTGGAATCAGTGTACACTTAAATAAAAAACTAACGAGACACTCCAACAATACATGCGTTACACAACAGTCCTGGTTCGGGCGGGGGAACTGTGACATCTGTAAACCAGTCAACACACATTGTCCACTACAGTAAACAGCCTCCAGCCGTTACTACAGCGTGTTTCCGTGAAGTGAAAGGAGGAATAACAATTTGTCTGACACAGTTCCAGTCACCGCTGCCCTCTGCTGTCTTCACGGCTGAGACCGCTCAAGTGTCATGTTTATAGCGGTTTGAGGCCGATGTAACAAACATTACACATGGACGGATAAATCTTTACACCTGCGTGTGTGTGCGTGCAGCGACACCGCAGCTCTCTCTGCTGGGCTAATGAACTTTGCCTGGTGAAGGTCTGACCTTAAACGTCGCACGAGGATTGGATTGAACTTGCGTCTATTCAGGGAGCGAGAGCACAAGAGTATGAAAGGCAATTAACTGCACTCTCTGCAAGTTAAGGTCACCTTGTTCCATGAGCTGGTGAGATGCCAGCTATTGCAGGAATTTAACCATGTCAAAGAGAGGATGGCAGAAGAGATTGTTTGTAAATCCTAAAAAAATATAAAATGAAAGTGGACTCTTGCCCCACAATCACCAATTCCTTTGTAAAACTAGCTGTCATCTGCATAGCTGTTACTTACAGGATACAAAAAGGTAACTTATAAGTATATAACAATCAAGTTTTAACATGTTCATATTGTGCTTTTTACATGCTGGAAGACACATCATGAGCGAAAAGAGCAGTCAACACAATGGCTGACGATTTTTGCATTGAAACATGAGCGACAGTCTCAAATTCAGACTTCTGTAGTTTCATATGTAGTCAACCACACAAAAACCTAATCGGCGGAGTGGCGCTTTCTGCAAGTCTTCTTCTTTATTAGAATCGGTTTCTGGCTCAAATTACATTAAAGCTTGCCATTGTGTAGCATATAGCAGTTTTACAGTATCTGAGCAGAGTCGTAGGTGAGCTGGTGTGCTGAGCTGCAGCGACAGCATTTAGAGTTACTTCCAAGCCATTTTAAAGCAGCGATGGTTTATTTCCAATGAGAGGAACTTCTAAATATGCAAGTTTGATGCACAGAGATGAGTTTGTAGGGGTTTAATTGATGACCTAAGAGGAATTTTAGCATCACTAGCATGTTAGCTGTATTAGCTAAGAGAAGCAAAGGTTTTAAATCTCTCAAGGAGAGTGACACAGTTCAAAGGGTGAGGTGTGAAGGGAGACATGAAAGGCAAACACGCTGCGTTAGATGAAAGAAAACAGCAAGGAGTTGGTTATTGTAGTTTGGCATGCATCTCAGCATCAAACACACCTCCTTTGAATCAGATTTTTATTATCAATATCTTTATTTAGTCATTATCTATGACACAAAATGAAAGACAAAGCTTTAAAATCACAGTAAAAATTGCTCAATATAGCTTTAGAACTTGCACAGTAGAAAATTATTCTAGTGGTTATCTGTATGTTCATGGTTTCACCGCAACAGGAACTGCTAATAGCCACTACAGCATCTTTTCAACAGCCCCAATTTGCTGATTTGATTTTGTCTCACGCGTGGTTTTCACAGTGTCAAACCCCTGTAATTCTGGATCTGTTAAAGTCCAGTGAAAGCCAGTAAATCCCGAGCAAATTAGAAAAATTACAACAAAAAAAAAAAGCCCACAGTTTTATCTACTAACAGATGATGTCTGGAGGCAATTCCTGTCATTCCTGGTTAATGAATCAAACAAAATTGCAATCCAGAGAACAGTATTTGGGGCAGATATCTAAAATAATAAGTTTGTACTGTGTGCACGATGCAGCGGGGTGCTAGTATGAGTCACGTCTCTAAAAAGAGCCGCTTGAATAAACCTCTCTCAATTTATACACCCCCACTGCTACAGCAGAGCTCACATCAAGCACAGGCAGTCCATCAGTCTAATCGCTTATCCACACTGCTTTAGTGCAAACCCATACCTCAGCTTGCTTTTGAATGTTTCAGCAACAGGTTAGCCCCCTTTTCCCCCCTCCACTTCCTCCCTGTTCCTCCCTCTCTTGTCTACTCCGCCGCAACTGTTTTTCTTTTTGCGATTTTGGAAAATTCATACCTGTCAAATCAGGTTTAGGTAGAAAAACCAGGGCATCTGCTGCAGAGCTCAGAGCTCGGCCCGTTGTGCCAAGAGCTGTTTTGTTGTACAACTGCCAAATTCCCAAATAGAAAGGTTACGGTGCAGGAGAGGAACCTGCTGCATGTCGACTCAAAACACCTGCTTTCAATACGTAAAGTTTTAAGTACGCTGAGGAAGAAACAATGAAGTTGTATAAACATCTAATTGTGGATATCTGACGCTCGATGGAGAGACGCTGATGAATTCTGAGGGCAATTTACTGAGAAGTCTTTTGATCTGGCTACCCTGACATCCAAAGATCTGTCAAAGCCCAATGTAAACAAGGATATTACGAGGATAAATGTCAAAACAGATCGAATTAGACGATTGAGAGTTTGTTCAAGCTCCCAAGAACAATCTCTCACAACAGAAATATGCAAAATCACAGAGATAAGACGATTAGATGAGAATAAACCCTATCAATCGCATGAGCATTTTTAACGAAAGCAAGTTTGCAGCATCTGAGACAACGCTTCACCTCAAACTCCCTGCGTGCATCAGGGATAAACCAATCGTGGCCGATATTTGGCATTTTTCCGATTATCAGTATCTCTATTTTTATCAACATATTCTTGATGAATAAATGCGCTACTTTAGTTCTGATGCAGCCTCGTCTTGCTATCTGTCATCATTCTGTGGTCTCAGAAATCTAAGCAGATGCTGCAAAAACTGAACAAGAAACACAAGCAAACCAGGAAATGAGCTCCTCTTACAGTGGCTAAGGCTACGCTAACAACTAGTGGTTAAGTTAGAGGGGAGTTACAAATTACCCTGAGACATAGTCTGGAAAACAATAACGCTTTAAGATATGGACCTTTGTGGACAATAAAAATGATAGAGCAGTGAAAGATTAAGAAAATAGAGAAAAGAGGAGACACAACTGCAGGAGACGAATGAATCAATGTCGACTGATTCCACAGAAACCGAGCAGAGCGTCCTAATTTAGTCCTGTTTCTATTTTACATATTCAGTTATTGTCACCTTTATTAATGAAGAAGCCTAGTTATGAATGACAGGTTCTCTGTCATCACATACTTTTAATGTATATCTGCTCCAAATATCGGTTATTGGCCATCTTGAGTACCAATAATTGGCACTGGTCCAAAAGAAAATCCCAAAACAAACAAACAAACATAAAAACACATCCCTAGAGTGCATCATATCATTGTGATATTTTTCTGTAGGTTTTTGCCTACAAAACTGCAGCTCCTCTTTGAAAAGAGCATAATTTTCGATAAGAAAATGTCCTTAGAGTAGATGTCGTGGAGGAAAAAATGTCATGTTCATTAGCGGGATCATCTACCTGTCTCGCCTCGGGTTCCTCCATGCTGTACTGGGTACCGGCTGGCCCCTCACTCACTTTGTCTCCCAGAAGGAAACCCAAGCGCGTCATCAATGTGTTGGCCGCCTCATCCACCGACGGAGGGGGGCCCAGCTCCTGGCTTGACTCCCCTGCGGAGGCAGAGAGAGACGGGGAGGAGGAGGAAGAAGGTGGTGGGGGGGGAAGAGAGAAGAGAAGGAATGTGTGTCAGGGGTGGGCAGAAACAGAGCAGTAGCTTTGCTATAAAACAAAACCAAAAAAAAACCTTTAAAGAGTTTACATCCACAGCCTCTTTGCTTGGAGCACACAGTACATCTGCCTGCATTCGCTTTGCATAAACCACAGCAGAGACCCGGACGCAGGATCTACAGCAGCACCTGCGCTCAGGAAAATAAAATGAAACTCCCTACCTGAGTTCTCCCGGAGCTCAGGGCTGTGCATTACACACACACATTCCTCAACACCTGGATGCTTCCCGTTCTTACATAAACTCCACAATCCCTTCCAGCCGCCGCAAGAAATGCTTCCAACTGTTTACAAAAAGTCCGCTTTCCACGCTGACTAGCAAAAAGGCTTCCCACACTGACAAACGGCTGCTTCCGCACCACTCGTCACCGCTGCCGCAGCTCGTGTGACGTAATCAGATACGCCCTTCACCTGAGTGTGAGTGTGAGAGAGCGAGGTGTGTGTGACTCGTCAACACAAAGCGGGCGTGTAGTCACATCTCTATCCTATTTACAGAGACTTAGAGAGCAAAGAAAACAACAGGGTGAGCCTGCATGATGATCAGATGAGGGGGAAAAAAACGCACACAAACACACTTATACACACACACACAGCTGAAGGGATTTCCAACTTTAAAACAAGACCCAAAAACCGCCTCCCCCCCAAAATAATAATGACCTCATGTTGTCACTCGGTTGCCTGGTTACTCTCCACCCATAACAAACGCTCATCGGTGGTGTCATGTTTTTTCAATAACACCTGGCTATCATACCCTCGAGGTGCCTACTGTATCAGCTTCAATTCAATTTTGCGTTATTCGCTGGAGTGGCACTCTCAGAGCTGCAGGTTTCGCTAATTACTAACCCTGCAGGCTGTGAATTTAAGAAAAAAAAAGAATAACTAGTGGCTAAATACGACCAGTTGTAATTGGATGTATAAGCCTCCGAATTGGCCCGGACATTAATGACACTGAAGCCAACAGCACGAGATGGCCGGTGGTTAAAATAAACTGCAGCGAGTCAGAGGCAGCAAGTGGCAGGACCAGTTTTCTCACGCTTAGCCCTGCAGGGCAAGTTGAACCCGACTGGCAGGTAGCTACGCTAAGTCCTGACTGACAGCCATTAGACAGTCCCAACCGCCACACTGGCTCTCTGAAGACAGACAGCTTGTCTAAAGCCTGTGGCCTCTCACTCGTCAGTTCAAAGACGTACAGACAGACAGGCAATCTAAAGCCCGGTGCTCCCCTCTCTCCATTTCGCTCATGGACGGAGAGGCTGAGCACTGTCAGGATCCTCATTAGATTGACTCCCGAGTCCCTCTGAGCAAAGTGAGGAAGACGGACACCTTCAGAGGAGAAGAAAAGGGGAGGGGGGGAGAAAAACCTGCCTTTGAATCAAACGGGGGGCGACGAGCTGCAGAGCTGAAGTAAAAACACACACAGCAGCAACCAATAATGAGGTAATCACAGCACACATTAAGGTCCAAAACAAGCTAATTACGCATGAGCCTTGATGAGATGGATACGGCTGCTCGGTAATGCGTCTGGATTCACTTTTTTATATGGAGCGGAATACATTTACGAGGACTTCCAAGGTCACTGAATCTCCGGGTATCCCTTGAGGATGGTAATGGAGACGATGTAGGTAGATGGAATTATAGTTCTACCCCCTCGCAGCTGAGAAAATCGCACTCACAACAACAGCAGCAGAGGGTCCATATATATATGCATGAATCCCGCATGTGTGTCTGGACATGCAGGCAGTGAAGGCTTCCCAGTTGACAGACTGGTAGTAGTAAGCAGTGAATACATTAGCAGCGATTAGTCAACGCCTCCTGGGAGGATTTTGCAGCCGTGACCGCGATCAAACAGGGGCTCTCTCTGCCGGTCGCTGCCTCTTTCTGTGTTCCTTCACTCACTCATCTCTTTGTCTGCCTCTCTTTGCCTCTTGGTTTCGCCGGGGTTTTTAGCTGCTTCTTACTACAGCATCTCTGCAGCCAGCTGTGCAGCGGTGAGCAGTTTGTCTGCCTTTCTTTTGATGTGGGAGCATAATCTCTAATCTGGAAGCCCACAGTAACTCCCCTTGAGCTAAACATAGGCAATCCCTTTGTATATCCTTAAAAACTCTTTAAAAAAAAAAGCACAAGCATAAGGCCAAAGCCCAGGATTTTTTTTGTTTTTTTTTTTGGGAAGGGGGAACTACAATCACACAGCTGTCAAAGAAAATCTAAATGCACATCAGCTTAGTCTTTTTTTAAACCTTCCACGTGCTTGTACCTAATGAGCCACTATCAAAGGGGAAACATACATTATCATAATGCAGGGGGTTGTATGCATTGATTTCTTTCTATTTATATCCCTACCTTTTGTTCTCTGAATACAGATTATGACACATGCTGCCTCCTGCAAACATCTAGGTCGCTTCAAAGCAGGACGACAGAGAACACAAGACGAGGACGCCTTGAGGAACTTTCCTCCTCGCACCGACACGGTGGAGATCCCCGACGATAAAACTCACATCTTATGTTTTTTTAAAAAAAATCTGAACCAGCCCTCCTCCACCAAACACGCAGTCACATTTACGCACGCTCCTCTCCATTGGATTCCTGAGCTGCGAAGGAGACAGATGGTTGCCATGGCAACTATCTTTGCGCGCAGCTAGGAATGTGTTTCTGTGCAAGCGCATCTGTTTCTACCCCGGCTGTCCACGGATCTGCCCTTGCGCGCACAGAGAGGAGCGAAAAAAAAAGGGAAGCATGTGTGCTGCAAGCAGGGGACTGGACAGGACAGGATGGTATTAATAGGCCCCAGTAGCAGGTAAGATAACACACACACAGGCCATTTGGTGGCTCTTACTTCACCCATACTGTGGCAATTTTAGGTTTCAAACACCTATTTTACAAAAAAAAAAACAAGCAGACTCTCATACGCAACCCCTACGTGTTTTTAGAAAGGTGCAAAACTGAGGTACATTCACACATATTTTAGAGCTTAGGATAAAAGGAAGGCATGTATAACACACAAGTACAGATATGCGCAGGCAAAGGCATCTCCAAACCAGCGAATGGAAGGCTGATGAAGAGATCAGAAGAGTGAATTTCACATTCCTGATGTGCATAGCAGTGATCTTATCTGAGCAACAACACTTAGAGGTTTTATACATCAAAGCACACCAAGACTCAGGACGCCAGGTCTTAGAAGTGGGTGATATGATCGTATACACTACATGTATACACTGTGAAACTATCATCAGAGATCTTATTGAACTGTTTATACTGCAGAAACATTTCTGTGTCCATCTGAAACATCATTTCTATCGTTTCAGGCATCTATTTGGCAACTTGTGGGGAACCTTGCAAGTACTGCTTTGTGATCATGTAAGATTTTCATTTGAGTTTTGCATCAATGTGATAAAGTGCATACATGTGCCAGGTATTAAAGTAAAAATCAAAAACACAAAACTATATGTTGAAACTCATGATTCATTCTCATGAGTTTCATCATGATTACATCTGTAAAGATCTCTCAGCTTTTAGAAACCATCCACAGTCTCTGATTCCCAAAAACTGACTGTTTAACCCTCCTATTACCTTCACATTTACTGACATGTTTTATTCTTGGGTTCAATTTGACTCCAGCAATTTAAACCTCCAGAAAATATCCTAATCAAAAATTGTTACCCAAGTTTATGTGTAAAGCGCCCTTTAAATAAAACTGAAAAAATTACGTCAATGACTTCCTTAGAGATGTCAAACATTAAATGTGGTCAAACTGACCCCAAAGATAATAGGAGGGTTAAAAAAGCATGTTACTGTATGTAAAAATATAAAATATATTATTTATTCATTTATCAGAGCCATTAACTTTAAAGACAGAAAACATTGTCAATGATTCTTGTACTAATTAGGTCTGATAAATAAACCAAATTTCAGCTTAAATTTGTGCTATTTTATCAAAATCATCGTATTCTACGTCTCTAATTTTAAAAATTTGACAAAAATAAACCATTTGCATTAACTAGGTTCTGTAAAAAAAAAGAGTTTTTTGACTGAACTGGAGGTTGTGTTTACAATGAGCAAATAAGAGACAAGTATGGAAACAAATAAAAAATGTATGTCGTAAAACATCTATAATTGCACTACGTAGTTACCCATTTTTCCTCTTATTGGTAGCGCCTGTGAGCACTTGGAAAAATGTTGTACATTCTGATTTCAGGTTTTGTCAATTTTTGTAAAATAAATAATTACAGAAATCAAACTCTCTTTTAATATAACTAAGTTATACTGCACAGAAGACATTTTTCAGTTCTGTCTACCTCTAGCAATGGTTGTGCTGTTTCCACAGAGGTGCAGGACTTTATGTTGCAGTGAAAAATGAGCCCACAGTGAATAAAAATGTTTAGCTTAACTTTTATATTTATGGTACCCTGTGTATTTTTTATGTTCTGCTGAACGTGTTCCTGCACTTCTAGGCTCGTACATCCATATTTTTTGCCTGTGAGGGCACATATATCAGCTCTGTCTTCACCAAAAGGGGACAAATTCATGTGTTATATTTTTTTTTGTTTTATGATTGTGCCCCAGTTTTTGCATTCACTCCATGCAGCCAATCAAATGGCACAATAAAAAGTAACTGTGAATACAAATGTCACTTATTTTTCTCTTCATAATAAAACGGACTAAATGTGATTTCAGTTGTACTTGAACTGAACTCAACCACTAAATATGGATGTTGTGATAGAAAACTACAAACACTATGATAGAGGATTTCGTGTGTAGTGTCCGCCTCCAGACTGAGGAATTACAGTAAGACGCTCTAACATCATTAGAAAAGCTTTCACTCCATGATATATGGAGGATGCCTGGTGGTGAATTTTACAAGCGATCCCACAAAATATTCACAAACCATATTTACGAGACCACAAATTTCTTTGTAGGCCATGAAAATCAGCTGATACCTGACTTCCTCCGGGGCGACAGACAGTGTCAGCAGCAGAGTGTGTGTGGACTGGCATGCGATCAGATGTTTAAGTCACTACCCTGCCGCTACACATGCCAGGGAGCCTGTGTTAAGAGCTAAGATGTCCATCTGTCCACCTGGGAGGTGCGAGTCCTCACCCCCATGAAAACTCATCTCAGCCCAGCCGGTTCCTCTCCGGCTCAAGTTGTTATTGCACAGACGGAGAATTCCTGTTCGCAATCAACCGCTTCCCCGCATCGACGGCTGCGGAGATTACCGTTTCATCCATGAAATGTCACATCTACGGGAGCTTTAAGCAGTTCATGAAAGGCGACGCCGCGCGGGATTGATGCAAAATAACGCCAGGGTCAACAGTTTTTCATCCACGAGAGTCAACAGCAAGCCACAGCTAAAGGGTACTACACACTATTTAGACTTACACGGAAATCAGAATGTGTGCTCAACGCAAATATCACCTACTTAGAACTCCCATTGAGCAGAAACTGAGCAGAAGAGGCTCACAAACGGAGAAGGCTGGCAGCATTATACCAGTTTAAGCCTCGAGGCCCCCCATCACTACATCCCTCATGTCTTCATCCAGCCCTGGAGCACTGCAGCATCGTCCTGCTCTGCTGAGGAGTCCACATAGCCACCAGAGGTTGAGCCAACAAGACAGGGCAGGAAGCTAACACTGCACTTCTCGGTGGCAACAGGAAAAAGGAGAGGCGAGATGAGAAAGCAGATATACCAGAACCCAAATCTCAGCAGAGCGCTATCCTCGAGTGACCCGCTTTAATGTCCTCCCTGAGCAGAGGAAAGGAGGAGGAGGGAGGAGGTTTTGACGGGGATAGATTTGGGGAGCGTTGGGGGTTGAGGGAGATCTGGACCGTCCGTGGGATTACCGAGCAAAAGCCGGCTGTGAAGTTAACAGAAAAAACAGCGGTGGCACCTAAACAAGCTCTCTGCGTCCGTGAAGCAGAGCGGCGGGGTGAGAAAGCAGTGAGAGAGAGAGGATTAAAGGAGGCGGGGAGGGAGGAGGCAGGGAGGACGGACACTGTGGGCACCAGCAAAGCTATTTCATTAATGACCTTAGCAATGTTTTCGTCTTAAAGCGGCCGGCGGAATTACTGCAAAAACCCCATACATTTTCTCTGTGCCTCCTCTGCTTGTAATCCACCAGACGGGCACCAACATGCAGGGGAAAAAAAACACAACGAAATGAGGGATGAGCTGGCCAAAAACTTACCAGGGCAGTATGTGTCCAGGTCTGGATTCTTGGCAGTGGTGGAGGTGTGTGTAGGGGAGCCAAGCTCTGATTGTGGAATGCGAGGGCTCTCCACAAACTTTGCTTTCCGCAGAGGGGCTGGGAGCAGAAAGCATAACACACATATAGAGAAGGAGACGACACGTGCACGCACAGAAAACACACGGAAAAGACACACACACACACACACATACACACAGACAGACAGATCGGAGGGGGAGATGGAAGAAAGAGAGGAGTGACAGGGACAGGACAGAGAAGGAGGGAGGAAGACAGAGAGCTTATGAACTTGAAGCAGCACACTGATAAAATGAAAACATCCTGAAGGCTTTCCTAGGCAGCTTTGTGTTTGCCTTGGGTCAGATAAAGCTAAAGCATGAGTAAACAAGCAGCATGGCAAACCAACACACCGGCAAAAACACTGAGACCGCCACTGAAATGTGAAAACACCACCATACTTCTTCTGTATGAACCTCAGTTTGACTCTCACAAAGAAGCACCTGGGAAAAAAAAAAAAATGTTGTGTCTGTTTGTCCGGTGTCACAATCACACCAAGAATGCAAATAAGATCCATTTTAGGAATGTCCTCGCGCCTGACTCATGCACGAAGTCTGAGACATCAAATGAGTGTCTTCGACGAGAAATTCAGAGAATCCAGAGAGCGTAAAAAAGCCGGAGGTGGTGGCTGTGACATGATCTTTTCCTGGCTGTTACCCACACCGGCTTACAGCATCACGACTGCAGACGCTGGTGTCTGTAATGCACATAAAGGAACATCCACTCACAGTGATAAAGAGTCTTTGTGCCGGCGAACATGCATCCACGCACTCAGGAAGAAACGCCAAACAACACTTCACCATCCATTCACTGGCATTCTTTAGTCGGCGTTGTAAAAATCTGCGCTCGTGATGGCTCTCTACGGGAATAATAATTAGACCGCAATGCTTCCAGCACTCTGTCTGCTTTTTAATGTTTTGTCAATTAACGGGGAAAATTTTAAAAGAAAAAAACGCCAATCCAGCTTACACTGAATATCTGTCCAATACAGCAAACAATCAGCGACAAAGACATCCATACATCTACGACCTCCTCACTTATAATCACAAACACAACCTGAATTTCTGGCAGTAATATTGAAACGATGATGGAGTCGCACACAGGCCCAGCCGTGCAAAGAAATCCCACTATTATCAGCTAAATTGTGTGTAAGGCTCATTTGTTTAATCTTTTCTTTTTTTTTCTTTTTTTGCACTTGTGGGGGTTTGGGCTGGGCAGGAGCTAAGCATAATTGACTCTTAATTGACTAATCTGATTAAATAAAAGGGTTTAAAATAGATTATGTACTGTATGCTGCAACTGTTAACCATTCTTATTATGGGTGAGCGCACATGTCCAAAGCTATCCGGCGCAGCAACACTGCGCCGAGCGCGGTGAGCGGGAAGTTATGAGCAGCAGCTGAAACACATGTTCGAGCAACAATGAATGCAGAACGAGAATAGGCTCCTTAGCACTTTTGTTTGGAGTTCATGTTACAGATAATGTCAGCGTGTGGGTGTCTAATGGACAGAGTAGAGTTTTAACACTGTCTACATGCTGGAGATCACGCTGCCGGAGCGAGTGGCAGAATGCATAACATGCAGTATATATAGTACAGGAGAGAGTACCTGTACTTCAAGCTTCCACCAAGACTGCACAAGACTGTCGTTTTTAAGACAGACTTCCATCCCCAGATTGTTAAACCTGCATGAAAATCTCAACCCAAAACACTTTGTCTTTACAAAATCAACTTTTCAGTAACTACAAAGCTTTCTGATATTTAAATGTAGGCAACCTAATAAGTCTAAACAGGCCTTATGATGTATATGTGTGGTGGAACTCCTCAACACATGAGGGTGCAATCCAGTGTAATCCAGTTATAGCAGCGCTTCTGCGAGGTCAACCTAAGGCCCAGTGGTGCTTTGACCTACATGGCAACAGCAGCAAGCCGACTTCCTACAGTTTACAGAACTGAGTAAACCCCTGTGCAATATCATTTAAATGTCAGACAGTTCAACAATTTATGGGCTTACAGGAATTAGATTACAGAAGGGTATTTGTACTGAAAGGTAACATTTACTGTCATCAAAACAGAGGCTCCATGGTGGGAACCCAATGGTTCACAAGCTCAACTTTATTTTCAACCTCGATTTCTCGCTAAAAGTGTTGCACAAGTTTCTTTTTCTTTGCCAGAGGGGTTGTTTAGCGGTACCTTCCTCTTTAAAGTATCCCAAAGGTGTATTGGTTTCAAGTCAGACGACATACTTAGCCAAGTCAGTGTGACTACAGGTTTTTTTTTAAGTCAGTGAGCACTGTTGTTGCAGTTCCTACTATTGGGTCTGTACTTTCAGTGTAGTCTAAAGTGTTTGTAGTTCAAAAGAGGAAATGCTCTACTTGTCATGATTTGACATTTACATGCCCGACTGTTGTATGATGTAGATCGGTGTGACAACAATGCTAATGTTTGCAGCAATTAACAGGAATGGTATGAGCTTAGTCGGTGTTTGGTCTTCAATCATTGCACTGGACAAAAGTTAAAAGGATCACCAAAGTTAATGCGGTTCACTCCTGCACAAATGTCAGCACCAAATGTCATGTCGATCCATCCAAAAGTTGCTGAGACATTTCACTCAGGATCAAAGTGACGGACCAAAAGACCAAACCAACGACATTTCCATCCCAAGAGCCTCGCTGGTAGCATGGCTGAAAAGTTCATCGCACAACAGGACGGTCACAGTAAACCGACAAATAACGGGACACAAAAGTCAGTGCAGTACTGTTAAAAACGTCCCAGCTTACATTTCTAAGAACAGGTCTGCATCTTGATTGGTACTTATGACTTGTTCTTTCCTCGTGGTCTAAATGTGCACCAAGCAGCTCCAATCTGTTGTCAAGATTTGAGATATTCTGCTCACTAACAAATGCAAAGTTAAACAAACAAAAACAAATTCTCTTTGGCAGCGGAAACAAAGTACTTCTTCAGAGCTATGTGCATGTGTATAAAGTAGAAGTGTTTGCTCGACACACACACACACACACACGCACACACACACACACACACACACACAGTGTTAATACCGTGCTAGTATGTTCTGGAGAGGACTCCGCTAATTGACCAAATCTAGGAAGAGAGCCAGCACAGATGCCACAGTGAGAATCTACAACTAACAGCCAGAATGAGAAGGAAGCAGCGTTATCCACGACTGGATCAACTGCAGTGACAGCAGCTCTGACAGAGACCGACCTGAACTATTCTGTCTGGCCAACAGGCTCACAGGACCAACAGCTATATATGTTTGATTTGTATTTTACACGCCTTTTAAAATCGGAATTATCTTGTAATGGAGATGAAGATTTTTTTTTTCTTTCAGATATCTGTCATTTGTGATGCACAAGGAGGCTGCTTGTAGCTGCACAGAAAGAACTAATAAATCTGTGGACCCAGTCAGTCAATAAATAATTAGAGATTACAGTTAAATAATCCTCTGAAGTCCACCAGTGGGTTTAAAAGGCATGTTGTCTTTCAACAACTGACAAAATTATGCGAATTATAAAAGCTAGGAACTGTAAAATTAGAGAATGATAAGATTTTGAACTTTGAAGTCTAACCAAATCTGAGAACAAAATAGTGATATTTTACCAAAATTAATTTATTCTAGATGTCTCATTTGAAAATTCACTAAAAATCAACCATTTACTTGAAGCAGATTCTCCAAAAATCATAAAATGTGTGGTCCTCAGCGGAAATGAGAAGTGATCAGTGAACCGGCTGTTATGAGAAGTGACATAAAATCTGATTTTTTTCAGCTGAACTGCAGGCTGTGTTTACACAAAGCAGATAGGAAACAAGAATGGAAACACATTTCACATGCAAGTGTTAAAATATAAATCGTACATAGAGTCACAAATGTTGTTTCTGGTGAAGTGTGTTGGTATGTTTTACATGTTGATTCCAGGTTTTAGTAATTTTTGTAAAACAATTAATCAATCATCTTTCCTCTATTCTTTTGCTCTGATTTTTCCAATATTGACTTTGTTCTACTGCATAAAAGGCATTTTTAAATCATCGTCTAGCCATGGTGGTGCTGTTTCCACAGAGGACTTAACATAGTAGTAAAAAAAAATGATGCAACAGTGAGTAAAAATGTGACAGAGTTCAAAGGGTTCATACAAATATGCGAGAAAACAATGTACGGGGGCGAATAAAAAAGTATATATTTCCATATTTAATCCTATTTATATACATTTTATGATAGTTTATTCCACGGTTTCCCCGTCTCATTTAGTTTTTTGTTGATTTTTATTCATATTTAACCTATTATGGCAGGCTTTGACACCCACAACATCTCATTTCATTCAAAATTAAGTGTAATTTCTTGCAAGACACGGGTCAGAATTTGGTGTGGCAGCGTTTCCTGTCCATCTGAAGAGTACTTGTCTGCACACTTGAGCACTGCTTTGATCATCTGTCTTCCATCACAGGGAATTAAACAAGTAGGAAAAGCAGGCATATACCAGTCAGTGGATGTAAGTCGGAATTAGTTACAAACTCTTGACCTTCAGCAGAGAAGCGGGCTCAAGCGTCGGAGAGGTGTTTTCGAAGTGCACGCGTTTCATGCACAAAACCTCCACAGCGAACCGCCACATCATTTTACACACATGTTCACGGGTGTTTTCTCTGAGAAGCCACATGGTTAGATCACACCAAAGGAAGCAACGCAGCTATGTGCGACGGTCGGACGTTCTTTAATGCAAAAGTGGCTTCATGATCGAATTTTCTTTCATTTCTCTTTCAACCGACAGTCTTGTCTTATTTCCAGAAGCTGCTCTTGCACCTGCACCGACAAGCTTGCAACAGCTTGCGCTAACTTCTAACAGGCTACATGGAAGAGTGTGACTGCCTGAGCTTTCATGTGACAGCGTGTCCTCATGAGCGACAAGGTCCACATGCATTTAAACAATTTTTTACATTCTTTTACAGTGCAGTCATGCAGTTGCAGAGGCACCAAAATACACTGCATTGAGAGGGTGAAGGCATTTTTTCCCCCAGAATATCAATTTCTGGATAAACTGTGGTGAACAGGAGATTACCACTTCTTTTGTTTGTGGTCTCCCTGATCTCACCTCTACAAAATGGTGATGGGGAAACTCTGTCTATTGGAGTAAATCCTCTCTACAACACTGGTTCCAGGAGACTAAATCCCATGGACTTCTCTCCTGCAGTTCTGTTGTCAGTGTGTGCCAGGCTGAGGATGGGTGACAGTGTGATGGATGGCAGCAGGCAAATCCACTCCTCTAATGAGCTTATGAATAAATATATCTTGTCTCCATGTGCAGATGCATGTGGCCGTGAAATAGATATTTGCTACATGCTCTGGATGTGAGGGTGTGAATATGAATATGCATGTGACATGTATGCAAGTGTACATGTGAGATTAGAATGAGAAAAAGGAGGGGATGCGAGCATCACTGGCGACAACAAATAAGCTAAAGAACAATGTGAAAATTTTAGAACGCTGATATCTAAGACTGTCAGCGTAGACATGCAGCGTTTGGTGAAGTTATCAACAACAACAACAACAACTACAACAACAAAAAATAGAAAGCAAGTCAATATTGTGATTCAAATTCATGCAGTGTTGCGCATATGAAAGAGGAAAGCTTCTTTTCAACATGACAATCCCCTCAGACACAACCTGGGCTTTCAACAAATAAATGACAAGATCTGAATATGAATTGGAAGCTCCGATATGCGCCGCACGTTTTCTCATTTGCTGCAGATAAGTGACTGATAAGCAGGTAAAGGGAGACATTTCTATGGCGGCGAAGCATTGTCTCTACCGCCGTCTCGGTTACATGTGACCTCAGGCACCCACTCAGACAAAGACACGGGCGCCCACACATGCACGCATCGACATACGCGCACATGCGGAACAATAATGCGGGTGAAGACATACGTCGGCCAGCTGTCTGCAACCTAAGCGGAGCTTTATGGAAGCCAAGCACGCGGCCCTGGTCGCCATGGCAACAGCAGAGCGCAGGGGGAACGAGGAGTTGTCCACCCTGCTAAGGTGCCGGTGGTAATGCGGGGAGAGGCCGACTCCGCCGACACTAAAAGCTCACAGCGCGTTTGCTTCGAATGTAATCAGCCTCCCTTTGTATTGACAAGTCTCAGCTGCTTCACAGAGGCAGGTCTTCCCCTCGTCACCTCAATTCAAGGGAATTCAGCTCTCACAGGTGCGAGCTGCCGCGACTGATCCTTTGTGTCGCGTCTGTCCTTATCTACTGCGAACCAGAAAGAGATGAAGCGGCCTTAATAAAGTTTCTTTAAATACAAGGGGAAATAAAGGAGCTGTTACAGGTGTTTGAGCTCCTACATGCGGCGTACTGTCAAAGAGAGCTGCCGGCATGGTCAAATAATATCACATTGGGTATTTTTCTAGTCTGTATGATGGATATATGGATTGGATATTCCAAAGCAAAACTGATGTTGAGTATTAGGTGTTACATAACAAACCCTTCAGCTAATTGCGCTTCTTTACAGTTTTTTAATCCTTAATTTGGACGACGAATGATGATATTGCAAATGTAATTTAAATGCATTTCCCATAATACTGTATGACATTTTTTTTTTACACTAAGAGAATTGTATGTAATTAAACTATGATGAATTTGATGTGCATCTTTCAGACAGCAAATGAGGTTGTGCACAAACAGGCTTGTGAAGTTAAAAGAGGTGCAATAAATGGAACAATAAGTCTTTAGTTTCCTCATATTTTGCAGCTCCTTCATTATATCACACATAAACTAAAACACGTGGCTCGTAGGCTTCAAACCTGAGTACTAGAGACATGTGTTTCGATGTATTTCCCAGGTCATAATGACCCAGAGGCTCGTTTCCCAGTGTGCATATAGTAATCCGGTTCAGAGACCACAGATGATTCTGTGCGCTTCCCTTGTTGACTTGTCAAACAAAAACAATGCAGACCAGATGTTGCCGTGCAACACCGAGGCTGCTGACAGTCGGCGGCAAGTGCAAGTCCATTAGCCCGACTGCCTCTCCCCTCTCTTATGCATGCGAGCGAGTGTGTCTGCGCCGTCACGTACACACACGTGTATCTATCATTACAGCCTTGGGAGGATTAGCCGAGCAAGGTGAGGCACCGGCAGAATTTTAAGAGGGGTGGAAGGAGGGGCTGATTTTTCTAAGAGCGCTCATTAACCGAGCTCTCCCTCACCCAAAAAGCTGTTAATTCAACACACACGTAACCTTATTGGGCTTGGATTAGACCAGCTGCAGGAATATTGAGCGATATCAAACCTTTATCAACGTACAAGCGGGTTAACCTAAACCCCAGATTTTGCAGAAGGTCCTCTGAGCTGTTTATCATCGGAGGTGTTAAACATTATACAGATTTTTCCACAAAGCGTTATTCTGTTCAGTTCAGCCTCGGAGCACGAGCGCTGATCTGGAATCTTGCTGGCTTTTAGGAGCTTTTGAAAACAACTTTACAGAGGGACATAATTGGTAATCCTTTACGGAAAAGACTGAGCTCGAGTGACCCAACACGACGGGGCTTTTTCCTATCGGAGCGCTGCAGAAATCTGGAAAAATACAAAAATCCGTATTTCATAGGGAGGTTTTGAAAACAACTTTACAGAGGGATGTGCTTGATAATCCTTCAGACAAAGGATGCTTTCAAGTTAATACCAAGTTTAAGTGACTAAATGATGTGTTGTTTTTCCTATCTGAGCTCTGTGCATGTCTGGAAAATGACAAAAATCCTTGTTTCTCAGGGAGGTTTTCATATTCGTCTTGGTTTTTATGTGTGACTTCATTGTTCACTAATATTTCTGAAACTGCTAATCGCATGTGCTATCGCTGTTTAAACAGATTCGACAGTTTGACGCTATTCCAGAAGAGCAATAGGCTAGTGTTTTAACGAAATTCATCACATTGGAGTACATTTGCTCTCAGCAGCTTGATTTTTTTTTCCTCTGAAATCCTTGTTGCGTACATCCTCCGACTGTCCATACTGCAGGCTTTCTGGGCAGCTGTCTACTCTTGTATACAAACCCTTCATTCCTGATGGAGTCTGCCCTCATGACTCAGCCGTGGAAGCACAGCGGCTATTGTTAACGCTGAGCGATTCCGACGCTGTGAACTTTCTTTTCTTATGGTTTCGCTCCTTCAGTGACACACGGGAGTGACCGTGAACTTCTGACATACCCTTCCTCTGCGGGAGCCACAGGAGGCATGCGCTCCTGAGGACAGCGGCGAGCTGTAAAGTTAAATATGATTCCACTTTGAGAAAGTGAGAGTAGCATAATTGCCAAGGACACTGCTTGGTATAGAGGTCTAATAATAGCCAGGCTGCCTTGACCCTCGTCCCAGCTGGACTTGGGCCCCCAGTGAGGATATTTATAACCTCCAGGCTCCACTAGAACCGCACCCTTGTCATTGAGAAAAATCAGCAGGAGGTTCCTCTGCTGGTATCTAATTAAGGAATTAAATTAAACACTTAAAAAAACAAGAAGATAAATAACAAATAAATTACATTACTGATTCTGGCTCCGGATTCTAAGCTGTTCTGATTAAGATGTTTCTGATAATCTGCCACTATCTTTGAACATGAAAGCCTTCCAAATTTCTTTCATGTCTGATAAAAGCTGTAATCAATTGTTTTCTCTTATGTAATCCCACAGACGTAGTTAGCAGACTGACAGTAGCTGCACAAAGTCGGGGCTGTGATCCAGACAAACGCCTCACAGCGGTTCAGCGCCCTGAAATGACTGAGCAAATAAGTTAACAGCGGACAGACAAGAGGTGAATGTTAACGCCGAGCCTGGTGTCATTGTGCAGTCCTGTGCAGCAGTCCGTAAGGGTTTTGGATACGCATGGACACACATACACATACAATAACACACTTCTTTAGGCCTCTGTGTGTTTATGTGAGTATCTCACAGAGAAATGTTTGCTCAGCTCTCCACCAGCAGCATTCGCAGAAAGCAGTGAGGTGGTATATGTAACCCACTGCTCTGTTTTGTAAGCAAATCATTATCATTGCTATTAATAGCACACTGCGGGTTTCTCTTTGCCACTCTACAGCCTTTTTTTCCCCCCCAGAAGGTACTGCTAAATATCCAGACAAATGTAAGCAAAAATCCAAACTAAGTGGTAGTAAGACAGTCACAGTAACTTTATTTGTAAAAGCTCTCGTGCAACGATGCAGCTCGTTGCTGTGCTGCACATCAGAGGATTGAATTTAAGAAAGATAAACACTGAATAATAATTCAGTGCCAATTTGGTGCCAATAAAAGTATAAAGTATGTTAATAGAAATAATGAAACACTGGGGGATTGAAGAGTAAGAGCGCAAGAAACACCCAGGCCTTGGTATTCTTTAAAGATACAGAGCACGTCTTGAAAGTCTAAGACCAAGCAGCCTTATTCAACAAACTGCAGCCTCACCAGTGTTATTGTGTGAAAGAATGCTTAAGAAAAAGACGATGAAGGACTCTAGTGGTCTGGTAATCTCTGATAAAAGGAGAAGTTAGGCAAAATCAGGCTTCACAAAAAAAGAAAAAGGAAATCTGCTTAGCCTACACAGTGCCACGAGCATTGTGGGTAATGTGATATCGTCTTTTTGAAATTGTGGAAATTTCAGCTGCGGTAAAAGTTATTTCAGTCCCGTATTATCTCCTGTTTAAAGTAAAGTTAGATTCACAGTAAAAAAAAAAATCACTTTTAACCCTCTGAACTGGGTTTGAAACGTCTGAACAATCACCAAAACTGCTCCATTTAGTATTGTCGGATTTTAAACTTTCCAACAGTCCTTGAAGTATTCTCCTGTGTCGTGCAGCTCCGTCGGCAAAACAGTGATATTCTACGAAAATCATTTTGAATTTACACGTCTCGCATAAAAATTTTTACTTTTTGCGCTTAAACAGATTCTGCAAAAACAAAAAAAATCTGCGATCCTCAGCACAGCCGTGACTAAAGTGTCACAAAAAGTCACGTGACAAAAATTCAAGGACTTTTCAGCTTAACTGGGCTGAGCTGCAGTCAGTGTTCAGACAGAGCATATAGCAAATTAGAAGTATTAAATATCTAAAGTATGTAGAGTTGCCTTTTTATTTATTCTAGTATTGATGACACCAATGGGTTATAGAGTCGATTCCAGGTTTCTTTTTTCAATTTTTGGAAAAATAAATAATCAAAGAAATTCCACTTTTCCTTTTTTTTTTTTTTTTTTCAATTTATGACATACTAACTGTGTCATACTGCATTCATGGCATTTCAAAGTTCTCTCTACCTCTAGCCATGGTTGTGTTGTTTCCGTAGAGGCGCAGGACTTTATGTTGCAGTGAAAAATGAGCCCAAAGTGAGTAGAAATGTGACAGGAGCAACAACTGCTTGGGGTTCAAATTAATTTTTTTCTACTGAGTCCAACAGAAAAATCTTTTTTTTCTCTCTTAGTTCAAGAGGAAGTTTTTTCTTCTTTTTCTTGCATTGATGTGTTTAGATCATTAGGATCGTTTTGTAAAACTGACATATACAGTTGTATGTTATCAGCATATCTGTGAAGACTGCCAATCAAAATGCCAAGTGTTAGAAAAACAACTTTCTTCAGGAGTTCACCAAGAAAAACGATACTGCCAACCCAGCCCAAGCATTTCCTGGCTTGCTTATCTTTCGCAGAGGTTTATTGTACCTGTTGTGAGAGTTTTTCGGGGGATTTTTTAATAGCACGTTGTTACCTGGTATCGACACTGACTTTAAAGAGTTCAGTCAGAAGGGGATCAACAGGATAACTTCATCTTGCTAATGGCAGCTGCATCTTCTCTCATCACAATAAAAGACTGTAATTCTAGATTCCAGGGAATTGTACAGAAACTGGCTCACTTGATGACTAATTCACATCTACACATTTGAGAACTTCTGCTCGACTGAAAAGGCTGAAGGCTTTCATTTGTGGTAGAAATCTGGGAGACAGTGGGGAGAACACAACAAGTCAAGTATGCAGCTCATAATTAAATTCCTCTTCTGAACTTGTGGACTGAGAGACAAAGTGAGGGGTTTTAAAGGCCAGCGGTGTCGTCAATGCCTGATTTATGGCCAGAGTGTCATGCGTTGCACATACTGAGCCCACCTGCCTATAGACTCACTCAGCAGGCTGCTTTTGTAATCATGATTAAGTGGTAAAACAGACCTACAGCTGCCTCAGAAATTAAGAGGCCATAACGTCACTACAGCTGCTAATCGAGTAAGCAAATTAACATCCAAATCACTTCCAGAAGCAGCGACTATCAGTCCGGCCAGGCTACATTTCACATGCGGTGTTGCCACTAAAGTGACCCAAGGAAGGCTGGATTTAGACGGTCTGTCATATTTATTTCATAAGTCATCTTAGGCCCGCGAGCCATTTGTCTGACACATGCTCAGGGGATTGCATGGGAGGGAAATTGAGCAATTACATAAATCAATATCACTCTGAACCACTGCAGAGTGAGGTTTATACCCAGGTAAGTGGGCCACATAAATTGAGAAGCTCAGCGATTCAAAGCCAGGTTTAACCGCATTGTCTTGCGAATAAATACGGACTCACAAGCACCAACACAGACTACAAGACACTCGAAAAACTCAAGAGGACGCGATGATTAGAATAACCTTGGAGAACACAACCACCAGCGAAACTGTATCACACATTCTCCAATAGCGTGGCCCGTATTTTCAATTACGAGCTCAAGTAGACCGCCTCCAAACAAGACCTGTGTGTTTATGTGTGCTTGTCGAACAGCAATCTTTGGATTTTTCAAGGCGTAACAACTTCTTCAGACAAAGTCCTTATGCCATAACCGCGGACATAACTGGTGGATGAGGTCTGATTCGTCTCGCTCCATTAAGTTCAAATAACCCCATGAGGGATGCTAAAACCCAGGAAGCATTTCTCCATCGGTGGGGACAATAAATACGGCTATTCAACGCAGCCACCCAGAAACTGAAGTTCTTACTTGCATTGCCTGATGCGTCCTGAATGACAGCTGACAAGGAAAGCTCATCAAAGCACTCTCCAGGTGGTGATACTAAGTGGTGTGAAAACCGGCTGTAGGCGTCTCATCAAAAACCGTTCACCTGAGACCAGCAACAGCAGCTGCTGATGAGGGGTTTGTGTTTTGCTGGCAGACAGTGTTATTGAGACATTTTGTTCTGTTCACACACCAGCTATCAGTACCCCCCCGGGGACGAGGACGGGGAGGCAGGAAGCCCACAGCACTGGAACTGGGAAGGAGGAACCACGTCCCAGTACATGACAAGGTGATTCTGGTACACAACAACAAGCTGCTGCTGTTGCTGACAGCATGGCGAGGAGGAGGAGGAGGAGGAGGAGGAGGAGGAGGAGGAGGAGGGGGAGAGGAAAACTATTCCCCACCAACTTCAACCCATTTACGCAACCATATGCTACATATGACGCTCTGGAAGGAAAAGTGAGACACACAACAACAAGAACAAGCACCATTAGCCGCCCACAGCTTGTGCTTAGACACACACACACACACACACACACACACTCCAACAGACATATACATACACACACACACACTCAAAGACAATTGAATGCTCACCCACGCTGACGCATGAAACAGACCAGCTCGCCACGAAAAAAAACACTTACATTATCACACTCTGGTTGATTCACAGGTCCTCGAGCCTACACTGTCATTAGAGTTCAGCCCTTTGACAAATGCATCATTTCACGGAGAGAAAATTACTTTGCCGTGCTCCTCCCATCAAGCCCCATGTCTGCACAAACGTCATTTCGAACCAGCGGCCGCTCCAGCTGCGGACGAGACCTGGGATCGAGCAAAGGTTTGGAGCAGCAGGTGAAAACAGAAGAGGGGAGGGAGGGAGGGAGGGAGTTTGCAGGCACAGATGGAGGAATGAAACAAGCAAAAGAGGGTGTGGCTGGGCTCACCATTCTCAAACCAGATCGCGCATTCCTGAAGGCTGGAGTACGGCACCAGCTCCCCTCCTTCCCCTTCCAGCGACACAAGCAGTCCTTCCTCCCTGAGCGATGATGACCAGTTCATCAAAAAAAAAATCAAAAAATGAGGAAAGAAATGAAGCAAGGGGAGGGAGGAGGAGGCGAAAAAAGAAGAAGAAAAAAAAACACCTGCAGTGAGGCAGAAGGAAAACAGGAGCTCTCCTCCCTCTGCCTTTTCCCCCCTTCTTGTTGTCCTTCTCCTCCTGAAGAAATCTCCACAGGTTTCAGTGGCGATGCTGCCCGCTCAAGCTCAGTCGCAGTAAGTGATACGGAGCCAGGGCTGATATGGCAGTCAGTGACGGGAGGAGCGAGAGAGAGGAGGAGGAAGGAAAGGAAGAGGGAGGAAAAAAAGAAGGGATGGAAGAACGAAGCAAGCAGCAGCAGTCACTGTGTCACTGGGGAAAGAAGGTGGGGGGGGAAACACAGAGGTGACACCTTGAGCACCCCGGAGCTGACAGGTGACCGCAAAGCTTCGCCGCCACGAGAGAAACGGCAGAAAAAAAAGAGAAAGAACAAGAAACTGCACAGTGGTGGGAGCTTCACTAGATAGAAGGTGAGCTCCTCGTCAGCCTCCGTGACTGCGTTAGCGCCTTAGCGTGTTATGTATAGATGTGAGAGGCGCGCTCTCTCTACAGGAACAGGAGCTCAGGTCTCCAGCAGATGAATGGTGCAGTGCTGCTGTTGTCATAGCAACCGCAGAGCAAAAGGAGGGGGAGGAGAAGGGTGGGTATTGAGGCAGGAAAGAAAATGGCACGAAAAAAATAAAAAAATAATAATAAAAAAAAAAGAAAAAGGAAGGGAGGGAGAAAAGCGAGGTGTATTATTAAAGGGACACAGTTTTTGCCATTCGTTGGACGGAGCTTCGGGGACGCGTCGGATCACAAATAGGCAAAAAAAAAAAAAAAGAGGAGAGCTGTTATTTGATAGAAACAAGGCGTTTCAATACTCCATTTTCCTCTTGGGCTCAGGGATCCCTGTCTGTCCTTGTTTTACCCTTGAAACTCTATTTGTACAGCTGCAGCCATGTTTTATGGCTATTTAGAGGTTCAAACCCGCGGGGCTGCCAGTTTATTGTGTGCCGTCTCCGCTCTGGTCGGGGTTCACGTCCGTCAGGCTGCGCTGCCTGCTGTTCTAAATGTTTTTTTATTAATCTCCTCCAGTCGCGCATATTTCCCAGGAGTGTCTCCAACTCCCCGCACGTGTTGCCAACGAGCCTCGAAGATGTGCTACAGTCACAGGTCAAACTTCTGCAAAGCCATGGTACCGGCACCAACTGATCCAAATCATAAAAGTCTCTTTTCAAACTGTCTGTGTGGTTAAAAAATGCCACTGGACAATTAGTGCAAACACTGTTTTTTTTTTTTTTTTCCTTTTTCATTCTTTTTTGGGTTAAATGTTTGGAAAATTAAATGTTTTCTTAACAGTTTTTAACAGTTATTCTCCAAGGTGTTATTAAACTACAAATAATAACTAGGAAAAAAAAACTGAAAAAAGTATTAAATTAGCAGTTAGTCATGTAAAAAACAGGTCTAAACTGTAAATATTTTCCATCTCACAAAAAAATCTATTTTTTTCTTTTACAACATTCGACCAGAAAATAATATTTTTTTTGTTTAAATGTTTAAATAACAAAAATACAATTATTTTTACATGTATTTTCTGTTATTTGAAAGAAAAATATGCATATTAAGGATTGAAAAATAGCAGCAAAAAAAGAAATTTAAAGTAGTATTTTACAGATTCTCCATTTTGTTAAATTACATATAAAAACTAGAAGAAACACAGAAAAAACATTAAATTGCAAGTTAACAAAAAAAAAAACAATAAAAAAAATACAGGCCAAAACTGTAAATAATGTCCACATCAAAATGTGTATTTTTAAAAAATTATAATTTGTTCCTTTACAACATTTAACCTCTATATTACAATATTTATTACACTATTTTGAAGGAGGAAAATGTATATTAAAGATTAAAAAATAATGTTTTTTTACCTGGTATTTTTTAGATTTTTCCTGGTTTGTTAAATTACTACAATATCTAGTAAAATCACAGTAAACAAGTTTTAAAGAACATGTTGACAAAAATTAATTAATTTAAAAATTGGGACATACAAATAGTAATTCCTTCTTTTACATGCGTCACTGTAACACATTTACTTTACACTGAGGAGGTCATGTTGAATATTGTTCTACTCCTATTATCAGGGTTAATGAACAAAAGGATCACGCTTTCAAAACTCTGCACAACATGAATAAAACAAAGGTGATATTATGAAGCCTTCAGGTTCTCAGATGCTGTAATTTTCCTTCCCACAGCGTCCCTGAATTCACCATTAACTATTCAGCAGGGCAATTTCTTTAATGTTGTATACGGTATCATAAAAAGTCTGTTTATGGCCCCAAGCTGTACAAAGGAACCAAGTTTCATGCCTTTACAAAAAAAAGGAACATAGAACCTCAATTATGGTATAAATCATCTTGACTAACACAAGGGACATGCAGTGTAGCTGGTCGCATACTGTCAACAACATGCGGCACAATTCAGTGAGATGAATTATCTCTGACTGTACAAAGGAGGAGGCATAAGTGTGCGAAAAAAAATCAGCAATCAGGCATCATTTATAGCCTACTTTTGTTGCCGTAAAGTGCTTTTGTAATCAGTTAGGAAGCGATAATGCCTCCATTCCTGAGATTTTTTTTTTCTTTTCTGGATGACAGTGTGTGGATTTTGAAGCTAGTATAAATCACTCGCAAATGTATGTTGTCTTTATATTGTGCCTACACATCCACGCAAAGCTCCTGGCAGCTTCAAGAAATAAACGATAATCTTCATCGCCACTGCCAGACATGACAGCTCTTTCTGTATTATTCGCTGCTTGTTTTTTTTTGTCATTCTTGCCATTGCTACTTCATCTTCCCCGCGGCTTTTTCCTATATTTTCCCGACGGATGTGGATGGAAGACTTGAAGCTGGCAGACTTTGTAGACGCCTTTTTTTAATTTATTAGGTAGCCAGCATCAATAGCTATTTTCCCCTTTTTTCAAACAGATGTATTATTATGCCAACTCATAAACTAACAATATGGAAGATGATTCGATAAATATTCTCGTTCCAAACTATTCACTGTAATTTCAGAAACTTCTATACACTTCCTGAAATCAATTTTAATGCTCATTGATTTCTTCCTACTGTCTATTTACATTCTTTTTTATAGCACATTTTGTTTTTTTAAATTTTCATTTTATTTTAATGTGTCTACTGCTTCTCCAAAACAGTTTTAGAATATTTTGTGTGTGTGTGTAAATGTGCAAATTAAACTATGTAATTACAGCATCCCTCCGATGAATAAGCAATCAACGGTCTTGAAATCGACTACCCAAGAAGAGTTTAAGCGTCACCTAAACTGCAACACCAGAAAACACAATACTCATAGAAATAGAAGTGTCTTTCCGGTGGAAAGTTTGAATCAGAGGGATGATATCACTCTCTTACATGTGTTTCCTTTGAGTCAGCGTTGCCCTTCATGTTGCTGCCCTTGGACTGTTTGCTGTATTACTGGTTGAAGTATCCAGGCGACCTTGGAAAAGAGAGCTTTCTCTCAGTGGTCCTCCCTGTTTAAATAAAAATACCTGTCTGTTCACTGTATTGGCAGACGATGTGCTTGACACATAAACACATCGAACTAGAGCTGCAGTGATTCATCAAGCAGTTGTCAACTCTTCAATTATTCACCACCTACTTTGATAATAGAGTAACTTTTTAGGCAGAAAAAAGATCTAAATTCTCTGATTCCCGGTTCTTAAATGTGCATATTTTCTGGTTTCTTTGCTCCTCCATGTTAGTCAACTGATTGTCTTTGGGTTGTGGACAAAACAAGACATTTAAGGACATCATGTTGGGATTTGGGAAACCCAGATTGACATTTTACAGGCCGAACAACTGATCGATTAATTGAAGCCGAGCTGACGCTTAGCGAGAGGTGAGAAACTAACTCAAAGCATAAAAGTAAACAATTCAAACAATATGATGTGTGAATACTGAGCTTTTCTCTCTGCTTCCAGCTGCTGAGATGAGCTAAGCTAACTAGCAGCTAATTGTAGCTTCATATTCACCACACACATCTGAGCGGTATCAGCTTTCCCACCCTACCAACTTTCAACACATTTCCTAAAATGTATAAATTTCTGCTTTAGGTTTTTTTCTGGACATGAACTAACTAAGCAACACCTCAACAGCTCCAGTTTAGAGAATCCTGCACTGGAACAGTTACATGTTGTCTTTTGGTTAGAGCTGCAACGATTAATCAATGAATCAACTAGTTGTCAACTATTCGATTAATCGGCAACTATTTCAACAATCAAACATTCGGTTTAAGTCACATTCTAAAGCAAAATAACATCTAAATTCTCTGATTCCAGCGTTTAAATTTAGATTTTTTCAGTTTTTGTCCTCTACGACAGTAAACAGCTGCAGTGATTAATCAATTAATCAACTAGTTGTCAATTATCAAACTGATCGGCAACTATTTCAACATCAATTATTTATATTTTTAAAGAAAAAAAATCTAATTTCTGTAACTCCATCATCCTAAATTGGAATATTATATTATATGGTTTCTTTCCTCTATGACAGTAAACTGAGGACATTTGAGGACGTCATCATTCATTTTTTAACGTTTTCTGACATGATATAGATCAATAATTGACAGATTAATCGACAATTAAAAAACAAAAAACAGTTGCGGCACTACCTTTGGTGTTACTACAGACTTTTTTGGGACATTTAGGGCAAATCTGAAGTCATTTAGGACAACTTTATGGCATTTTGGACTACATTTGAGTCATTTTTGACATGTTTCTGTCATTTATGAACATTTTTGAGCCATTCTGAACAACTTTTAAATAAGTTTAGACAATGTTGAACTTATTTTGGACATTTTTGAGTCTGAGTATCCACATGTGGACACCAAGACGTGACGCTGGTCTTTATTTCTATGAACAATGACAAATGTTTGCATTAGTCCTCTGACCAATCAGCACTTTCTTTTACTTTTCTCCACAAGCATTCATCATGTCAGCAGAAATTAAACAAGCTCAGATATGCATTAATTCCCTCAAGTAACTTTAAAGACACCGTCAAAGGCCTGATGTTTGCATCTGCTGATCTTTCATCACTGAAATATTCCATTTGGTTGATGACTAAAATGTGACAAGTACTTCTGTGGCAGCACTTAATCCGGCAGCTTCTTCAGCGTCCTCCTGAGGGCATCGTACTTACATTTCAATTACTCTTTCCTACTCTTAACCTTCACTCTTTATTTTTCACCTGTGACAAACGGAGCTGAAAATGTCACATTTCCTTCTCGGCGGAAGAAATTATTCGGTGGGTCTGCGGCGTCTGGGACGGTCGAGGGGAAGAAATTATGACAATAATTGACGAACGATTTTTCTCTCGAGGTGCAATCCTGGAGTAAGGAGGCGTGGAGATTGAGATGTCCCAAATGTCAGTGTTCATTTCAAAAAATTCACAGAGGAAACCAGATGCCACATAAAACATGAGGCTGGCTAAGGAGGCGTGGAGATGGAGAGAGAGATTGAGACGTCCCAGATGTCAGCCTTTGTTTCAAAAACACACAGAAAAGGACAAGATATGACAAAACGCTCAAGGCGTGGCGCACTGCAGGTTCGTATTAGATGACATCATGGCTGAAAGGAAAAGACTAGATTGCTCATTATGGTGTCCAGAAACCAGATGATCCTTTGATGTTAGAATTACTGCAAAAAAAAGGACAAATGGATTGATGCATTTCGTCCATACGATGAGCTTTGATTGGATGTTTAACACCGCAGGCACGCACAGCAGCTCTGTGACAGGATCGGCCTCATTTATCAGCAGAAAACTGGTGTTTATTAGCTGCTGTTTGATGATAGCTTGAGCTGCAGCTAACAATTATCTCATTATCAATTAATCAGAAGACCGTTTTCTTGATTATTCTTGTTGGAAAATGGGTAAAATGGCCATAACACATTGCAGGGGTCATAAAATGTCTTGTTTTGTCCAACACTCCAAAAATGGAGGTACAATCAGTAAACCAGGGGAGTCCAATCCTGGTCCTCGAGGGCCACAATCCTGCATGTTTTAAATGTTTCCCTCTTCAAAAACACCTGATTCAAATGATCAGCTCATCATCAAGCTCTGCAGAAGCCTGATAATGATCCTGATCATTTGAATCAGGTGTGTTGGAAGAGGGACACATCTAAAACATGCAGGACTGTGGCCCTCCAGGACCAGGATTGGACACCCCTACAGTAAACTAACTACACGTGTTTCCAAAGGTAGTGTGGTAGAGTGAGGTAGAGTTTGGAGGCACTTGTACTTCACTTTCGCGAATTCAAGCCTTTACTTCCCTACATCTCAGAGAACTCATATTTTTCTCTTATTTATTTTTTTTTACACACAGCTATAGTTAGTTTGCAGGTTAAGATTTTACAAAAAAAAATGATGCAATTAAACCACCCACTGCTTTCACAGTTATGCAATAAAAATCACAATCGAGTAATATTCACATTTACACAATAAACCTCTCTACGGAGGTGATTTGCTATAATAAATATTTTTCCTAAAAATAAATATTTATCTGAGAATATAGATTTGATAAGATAAATAAAGAAATTATTTTTAGGTAAGTGTATTTTGTTAACACTTCCTCTGTACTTTTACTGAGTTTTTATTTTGTTTTTTACACTTTAATATTAAATATTATATTAAAGTCAAAACAGATGAGAATCCTTAAGGTCCTTTAAAAAAAAAAAGTAAAATCTCTCTACTCTTGATAGGATCTTGCTGTGAGATGCGTTTCTAACCTAAAGCTATCCTGTTTATTATCAGAGAATACGAAGAGAGTGAGAAAAGTTCCTGAAATACTTCATCAAGACAGTCATTTTTCATCAGTCAACTTAACCGTTACGCAAACTAAGCTTAACTACAAAACTGCAACAACGCCTCTAAACATTTGGAGTAACGCTTCAGGTTGATTGGTTGGTTGATTGGCTCTCATCTCACCAAATTCTCATTGATTGAACAATCTGTGGTGTTACTCTCATAAGGAGAAAACGAGCCTTCTATAAATCATCTATTATTTTTGGCGACGGGAGGAACGGAGTAGGCTCGGCTCCAAATTAATTATGTCAAAGTAGTCATCTGTGTGGCGGCATTTTGATCAAACGGAGACCAAAAACTGGAGTGTAAACTCTTCAAACAGCAGTTTTGCAAATCAAAACTCTCCAACCAACATGGCGGGTCATCTAACAACAGCTGGCTAACTCTGCGTTATGTTCGTAAGCTGCTCTTGTGCTGGGATCAGAAGTTGATAGAGTTGTGTTTTCACAAATCATATGAATACAGGCAGGTGGATGTTGGTCAGTAGAGGTTAAACAGATTTAATATGCTGCAAATTCTAGCTCTTTAGATTGACTTATAATCCATTTAGACTACTAAACCTAGCAGGTGGTTTAGTCCTTCTAGAGATAACATGTAGATTTTCTGTCCTCCCTATCATCAGCTGGTTGAAAAGTAGACACGATTCTGTTTGTCTGATCACAAAACTAGTATTTTAAGATGAATCCAACCCCGTTTTTTTATCCCATGTTCTCTGTATCTGTAAATAAATCCCACAATAATCTATCTTGAGCAGACGTAGGCAATTCTTATTATGGTCCGCTGTATCTGTGTGATCCTGTTATCTCCTTTTAGACACTTCTCCTGTAAAAATCAAAAAATAGCAGCAAAACAAACAGACCCAGAAACGCAGCATTCATCAGCAGCAGCTAATTTACCAGAGCTGCACTGTTTTACTGTGGATCCTTTAAGACCACCCACACAGCGAGCTGCACAACCTGACTAAGCAGTTCTGCACACTGTGTCTCGCTAATCCAACACTAGTGCTGAGCATTGTTATGCCTACATCAGTGGCCATTTAGAAGTTAGCTTAGTGTACCACTTATTCACACATTACTCTATTACTGTAAGCACCGCGGAGACAATGGATTTTTGATATACTCATATTGCTGCGATAATTGCAGCGAGAGTGGGAGAAAAAAAAAATGAGGCGGTCTAATTAAATCAAGGCTTTTTCTTAGGTTTTAAGGCCAAATGCACTTTCCTACCTTTATGCAGCGATCCGTGGGGAGGCAGTAATTGTATTGATTGCAGCCATTAATTAGGGGGAAAAGCAGCGTAATCTGGGGAGAGATGTTGAAATAATTCCCCTTAAATGTTTCTGAGTGGAGCGCGGCCAATCAATCAGCCGGGGCGACATCCTCTGGTGGGACTGACACTTGAGTGAGATATTTATTAAAAGAACAAATAAGCAATCAGCGGTTACAGCTCGCGACAATCAGCCGCTCGGATATCAACGTGAGAACGAGCGGCCGACTACTCACATTCTTAGACAACAGAGGACTAAAAATAGACGACGAAAACAGAGCGGTCGGGGGAATCTGTGAGACATGCATGAAGACGAAGGAGTGTTGCATAATTAAAAAAAGAAAAAAAACCTGCAAGTGCTGCAGAATAGTGTAACTAAGTGTGATTACTAAAGCAGGAGCCTGAGGTGCTCGAGCTTTACTTGAGCAGTCCACTACAGTTATAGTATATCTATTAAAGGTGAAAGAGCAGTCTACGCCTTTACTTGTCTTATTTTAAAACTCTTCTTAAACCCTTTTTAATAGGATTGCTTTTATGCTGATTTTTTTTTAAAATTATGTTATTTATTTTATTTGTTAATATTATTCTCTTTTATCCTTCTTTCTTTCTTTCACTAATTTAAGTATTTATTTATTATTTTTCGCCTTGAGTTAATTTTATCCCGCATCTGCTTTTAATCCAACTTTTCCTTACTTGGAACTTTTGGTTCTTTTATTTTTTTTCATCTGGTGTCGTTGCATTGATTCATTCCAATTTGAACTTATTTAGGTATTTATGAAATATTACCAATATTATTATTCTTAGCCTTGTTGTTGCCATGGTTTTACCCTGTATTTTCCTTTATTCCACTTGTTCCTTTTCCTTACTTTGATATGGCATTTTCTGGTTCTCTCATTATTTTATTTATTATTGTCGCATTGATTTATTTCAATTCAAACTTATTTACTTACTTATTTACTATTACTACTATTTTTTTTACCATGGTTTTACCCTCTATTTTCTTTTACTCCATTTTTCCCTTCTCCTTACATGGATATGGCATTTTTAGTTCTTTTACTACATTATCTGTGTTGTACTATTGATTAATTTTAAAAATCTTTTACCATTTTTAACTCTATTTCTCCACTTTCTCTGTTTTAATAGTCTTTCTGAGTATCCTTTCCTTTTTTTGCCCTGTCTGTGAAGCACTTTTTATCTCTATTTTTAAAAGCTGCTACATAAATAACATTATAATTATTATTATCATTAATAATATTACTTGAAACAGACTTTTTGGTGTAATCAGTGTCATGTAAATCAAGCTGCTAAGTTAATGTTCCTGTAATATCTAGATATAGTTTCTGTAGTAGCGCATATTCACCAAGAAAGCAGACGTCTAAACTCTGCATCTACCTGAGCTGCTGTATTTTGCAGATTTCTGGATTTAAGCAACATTTTTAGCGCAGCCACATTAACTTCAGCGAAGAATATGACAGCCTCCTCCATCTAGCGAACCCTGGAGAGAACATATGTTTCCACGAGGGCAAAGCAGGGAGACAGATAAGCTTTATATCATGATTTGTGCTAAAAATGTTTCTGCTAAATGAGCGTTTTCCTTGAGGGATTCCTCAGGCTTATAATTATGTCAAATCAAAATGGTAAAAAAAACAAAAAAACAATGTCCTCCAAGCACAAAATCCAGAGTCGAGCCAAGTGTTGGCAAACATTCTGGCAAAGAAACTTTCCCCTGACCGTGTAGTTCAGCCTTTCTTCGGTTTCCTTGGAGGTTTATTACTGCTAGTTCAGTCGGACAGAAGGTAATGAAGATTGCGGCTTTAATTATTATATCAGAAGGTCAAAATCAGAAGTCGAAAATGATCCGAAACTTCAAAAGTACAAAACACATTAGCTTTAAAGTGACTGTAACGTATCAAAGGTAAAGAATGAGCTGCAGCAGAATGGACGCTCATAATGTTTTATTGTTATCGCTGATGCATTAGTTTTATTATTTGCTTTATTTTACTGTGCTATCTTATTTCATAATGTTGAGTAGAACACCCAATGCATTATTCAGGACGTTTGCTCTATAAAATATTCAAGATGTTTTTCAGTATAAAGTATAAAGAAGCATAAAATGGAAATAAACACAGAAAAGTGCGCTTAAGTACAGTACTTGAGTAAATGTACATATTCATTTCCCACTACTGGTTATATCTATTTCTATGTATGCAAAAAAGAAATTCCCTTGTTTTACTGGCAGCTTTTCATGTATATCTGACCTCAATCTATTCCCAATTAAAGTTTAATATTAACTGTAGCTCCAGGACGCACTGCCCGAATCTTTACCACGATTGTTTCACCAAATTTAATAAATTTTTTTTGAGAATGAAAATTGATTCTTGATGTTAGAAATACTCCCACTTCCAGAGCTTTTTACTCACAGCGCGTTCCTCAGAGGAGGAGGCTCGCAGTTGTCATGGAGATAACTTGTCCTCGAATGACCTCAGTGTGGAGTTAGAGTTCCATGACAACAGGTGATGATAAATCGGGGTTAACATCTGACAGCACAGACTGTGAGATGGGCTTAAAAGGTCCAGAAAAAGCTACTCGTAAAACCTTGAGTTTTTTTTTTTGTCAAACTACTGAGACCAAAGTTAAGAATGAAACTTTAAATCACACCACAGTTTCCATTCTGTGGCTCTTCTGGAGGTTTTGATTGTATTACATGCTCTTCTTCAGCATATATATACTAATATATACTTGAGAAAGTCACATAACTAAATATGCAGCATAATAATATACATTTATTTTGTAGTTTCAAATAATTACACTTACAATAAATGTTTAAAATGTTGCATTATCTTATCATTTAATGTAATTTTTTTCACTTTATTGTATATTTTTTATCACACAATGTGGATTATGTTGTGTTTTTATGAAAAATCGTACAAGCTAATATATTGATGACTTCTCTTCCTTATTTTAAAGCATCAGTATTGTGCCAGCCAGCGTCCCCTGTGTTCTTGTAAGGATTTACAGTCCTACTCAAATGTATTCATACCCTTCCATTAAAGAAAAGGCAAAATTCACAATAATCACTCAAATAACTAGAAACTTAAAAAAGTAATAATAAATAAAAATTTGCTAAATTATAATTTAGTGAAATAAGACATTGCTTTTAAATTGTGCTTGAAAAGAATAATTTTAAAAAACAAAACTGTCACGGACAAATGACAGCACTTTTCTGATGAGCAGTGGGACAAAATACCTGTTCACAGGTGCAGGAGTCTGATTGAGAGTTACAGAAAACACTTCACTCAAAGGGTTGTTCAAACAAAATATTAGTGTACAAGCCCCATCACGCTTGTTTCCTTGTTTGTTTGTTTTTTAATATATATATACTCTTTAATGGGAGGGTATGAATACATTTGACGAAGACTGAAAACTGTAACTTGTTTTGAATTCCGTTTCATAGAAAACTAGGAGTGACCAAGAGCAGAAAGCCTCAGAAGACTGAGCACACTGGGAGCGTACAGTGCATCTCCCGCCTGCCTCACAAATCTGTTTCTCAAGTTGACCCTTCGAGCGTCCAAAGGCCCCCTTGAGAGTCTTCAACAGGCAGAGGGGATTAAATCAGAAACTCAATGATTCTCTAAAAAGGTCAGCGCTTTCATTGCGTTTTCATTCTATCAGAGCCTCGCGGTTGAATAACTCAAGTCCTCACCAACATCACCACTCAGCCTCCCTGAGGCCAATCAGGAGCTTCGCAGGAGGGCCAAAGAGAGGCTGCGGTTGGTGGAGGCCACCGGGGGGATCAAAGTGCTGCAGCCTTTAGACCTGCTGCTGCTTTTTTTTTTTTTTTTTCCTGCTCTCTAAAGCACTCCTCTGCCACCACTCTTCCTCTCACCTCGGCCATCTCTGGCATGGGAGGGGTTCTGGCCTGTGACGCCGAGCTCGGTACCGTCAAGCTGTGCAGGAAGTGGTGCTGAGTTGAATTAATTAAAGGGTGAGAAAGCCGAGGAGGCCGAGCCCAAGTGCAATCTGGTGCTCGAAGCCACCGGAGAGCAGACGCAGGCCTTTGAGGGGCTTTTGCACGTTGTCAGATGTGCTGATGGCAAGAAGAGTTTAGCTGCTACAGTGAAGTCGAACTGTCATGTAATCTGAACAACATCACCTGATGGGAAGGTTTAACCCACTGAACCACAAAACACACCGACAGGTTTGAGAGGCATGTTGTCGTTGAAAAATAAAATTAAAAATTACACCATTAACCAACTCCAGAAACTGTAAAAAACAGAAATAACTGCCAGATTGTCAACTTTCAAATGGCCCTCAAGCTAAGACCATATTTCATCAAAACCACTTTATTCAACAGGTCTCTTAAAAATTCCCCCAAAATATACCCTTTACTCTCACCAGATTGGGTAAAAAAATAAAAAATTCCATGCCTCCTGGTGCAACTGTGAGGCTATTAGCGACTAAGCTGCAACCAAAAGTGAAGTGATAAAAATTCAGAGACTTTTCAGCTGAACTGCAGGCTGTGTATCACACAGAGAGGATGGAAACTAAAGAAGAAATGCAACAAGAACTCAAATATATGTCATAAGTAGACTGATCACTATTTTTTCCAGTAATAAAAAAAGTTTTGTGCATGTTGATTCCTGTTTGTTCAATTAAAAAACAAATAATTTAAAAAATTTAAAGTTTTTTGGGGTTTTTAACGACTTATGCCATTATAACTGTGTTATACTGCACAGAATAAAACTGTGGGTTCTTTCTGCTTCTAATCATGATTGCGCTGTTTGCAAAGAGGCGCACAACTTCACATTGCAGGTAGAAAATGAGCCTACAGTGAGCAAAAAGATGACAGGAGGAAAAAAACGCCCAGAAACTGCACTGGGTTAGAGGGTCAAGCACACCTACATCAATCAACAAACGCTTTTATGTTGTCTACGTTTTAATGGCTTCATTATTTCAACAGACAAGGCAAAACAACACAACACACAATAAGTGATGTGACACAGACATAAATCTGCGAGGATTAACACAGTGAAGGCCCTAATCCTGCCAAAAGGTAAATGCACACCGCCACCAAACACTTAAGATGACAAGTGTAAGTGTGCTAATTACGCCAAGGTAAAAGGAAGCACACAAAGCCAAAATGCAGCACAGCTGAAACATAAGGCATATTAAAAAGAAGATAATCCCCAAGTCTTCATTTAAAAATTTTTGAAAAAGCACACACATACACACACACAAAGCAGGCCTCACAACAAGCCGCACCTGACTGGTATAATATATCAAGGCAAACGATGACATGTGCAACAATACTGCAAAGAGACCTCTCCCTGCGTCAGCCGCCGAATAAGAATAGTACAAATGAGACAGCGCTGCACATCATTAATCAAGCTATTCTTGGCTGTCAAGATAGCAACACACACACACACACACACACACACACATGCATGTATTTACAGATTCCCATACACGCTGATGTTCTAAAAAATTCACTTTGATTCCCGCAGATGAAAGTGCAGCCATCAAATCGGGCCGAATCTGCCAGGAAAGATTGAATAAAAGAGAAAAATAACAAATGGCACAAGCAACGGTGGCTCCTCAAAACAAGCAGAGAAAAGAGGAAAGAAAGTGTGATGAGATTTGGCTTGGTCTGAAATCTAATTCTTACGCCCAGCTCCCCACAAAGAGAGAAAAAAAAGAGAAAAGAAAGAAAAGAAAAACGCCTCTGCTATCCACACACAGGCCTCTACAGCAGCGTGGCACGCCCAGTTAAAATGAGAGAAAATGATGTGGTGTGTTTCCTCTTTCAAACCCACAGTTTGGATGACCCGGGAGAGACCATAAATCATTCTGTATGATGTAAAAATCACAGTCGTCCCCCCCCTCCACCACCTCCACCCCCACCCGTCCTCTGGCATACCAGAAATGGTTAATGCTGTGATGTAGCCGAGAGGCTGGTGCACCCTAGTGGTGGCTGCCGAATGGAGCTTTAAAGTCCTTCACACCCACTCTGCTTCTGTGTGGAGGCTGCACTGATATTGGATAAAGCTGCAATGTCAATATTTCATTTCTCATTTTGAAATACAGCACAGCAGCAGTAAGCTTTAGCTGTCCACACTGCCTTGTGTACTGAAACCACAGCTTTCTCTCCCCACCTCCCGTAATAACAGCACAGAGAACATGACACAGACTCATAATCCAGTTAATGGGGGAGACAGAGGGGAGGCAATTTTCCACATTCCCTGAATGTCAGAGATGAGTGTGGAAGGAGACGATTAGTGGTGGGGAGATAGAAAGCGATAAAGGAGGGCAGAGCCGACCGCAGCTCGCAGTCCATCAGCTGTTCTTGACACTGTCAATTAGGTATGACTTTGGTGATTACGAGAATTAGAAACTGCGGTGGTTGCCGCGGGCCGGAGCTCAGCCCTGCTTTATGGTTCTGCTCAGAATTAGTGGCTAAGTAATACGGTAAAGGATTACCGCTTATCGGGGTGAAACATCTCTCCTCTCCTGTTCACTTAAGTTTCATAAAATCGCATTTAATTCAGTGTGCGTGACTCTGATTACTGCCTGCAGTGGTACAGTGAAGGGTTAAGGGAGGCTGTGTTAGTACAGTGAATCCACGGGGGAGGACAGCCACACAAACCTGAGCCAGATTTAGCCCACATCTCTCTTAGTGTTCCTCCCAAACCCTCATTGTAAAAGAAAAAAAAAAAGTGACAACACTGCTCAGCTGATTCAGACTGTGTGGATGGTCCGCTGCAGCATCTTTACCTGTGAGCTTCTTCACTGGCTGCAGCCTGACACTGATGGTCTGGTGGGTGAGCAGCGGGGAGGAGGGCAGAGAGCGCGACACGCCCTCCATTATGCGAATGTGCTGCATGCCCTCGGTCATGGAGAGTGGGGGCACAGCGTAGTCTCCTTCAAAGACACAGTCGCTGTCTATGCTGCCACCTGCAGGACGGGAGGAGAAAAAAAACAACAAGGAGTGAGGGATGGGTTTGCTCTGCTTTGAGTGGAGCATTAAAATTTAATGACACTGACACTGTTGGGACAAACGCAGAATCAGTTCCTGCAATTGAAAGCAAAGAGAGGTCATGGAGGAATCTGTATAGATGAGATTTATCTGATAACAGACGTGTCTGAAACAGTCTTGGTAAAAAAATAACACTGTGTGATTCACAAAGGCAGTGTTTGGGGATTTATGTTGCATTTATTGTATATATTTAACCATCCAAACCCACAGATAGGTTTAAAAGGAATGTTTTTTTTGTTTGTTTTAGTTTAAATCACCAAAATTACACCATTTATCACAACCAGAAACTGTATAAATAGAAAGAAATGTTATATTTTCAACTTTCCAAGAGGCCTTGAACTACTCATCTGTGATATGCTTTTTTGTCATCAAAACCTCCATGGCTGATTTTTAAATAAATACCAAAAATGAACCATTTGGACTAACAAGATTCTATAAAAAATTTAAAATTCTGCACTCTTTCACCCAGCTATAAAGTTAATAAGGACTCAGCTGCAATCAAGAGTCACATAACAACAATTCAGGGAGTTTTTGGCTGAACTGCAGGCTGTGTTTATACAAAAGAGACAGGAGACAAGTATGGAAATAAATTATAAATGTACGTAGTAACATATCTATAGTATATAGAGTCAGCACTATTTTTGCAATATTGGTGACATGTGGGTATTTGGAAAATGTTGGACATGTGGATTCCTATTTTTTTAATTACTGCAAAAGAAAAAAAATCAAAGAAATGTAGTTGTTGTTTTTTTCTTTCTTTTTTAGTGATTTACGGTATTGTAACGGGGTCATACTGCACAAAATGTATTTTTTAGTTTTGTTTTCTTCTAGTAATGGTTGTTCTGTTCCCATAGAGATGCAGGACTTTATATTACAGAGAAAAATTAGCCCACAGGAGCAAAAAAGAAACACCCAGAAACTGCCTGGATTTCAAAGGGTTAGTATGAATGATTATATTTAATTTCCTTAAATGGATTGGTTAGTCAGTGATATGTCAAGTTTAGTCAAGAGCGTGTGTTGACTGTTTTTTTCTTTTTTTACATTTACAATGATATGAAACTGAGAAAACCAACAAATCTTCACATTCGAGAAGCTGGATGTTTGACATTTTTGCTTAATAAGTAACAAACAATTGACTGACTATCGCAACATTTTTATGTTGAATGACTAATAATTACAGCACTAGAAGCGTTTGCTGGACGGCTACTGTTTTGGATTCAATTGTTTGTTCAGTTTGCTCACCTGCTGTAGAAACTGTACAGCATTTAGATAGGAGACAGTACCTCAGCTTAGCCCCTGATTTCTGGTATTAGTGCAGCATCATTATTGAGTGGAACAGGACTGACCCAGAAGAGAGAACAGCCCTGAAGGCAACACGTGCAGCTTACATTTACTGTTACAAACTACAGCCTGCCTGACCTCTGCAAGTCCCACGGTAACACAAAACCCCGCAATTTCTATATAATAAAGGAGGATTTTCTAACCATCTGAAATGTGTTTAAACAAACTGAAAAAAGAGCACAGTCATGACCACGAGAGAGTGTTTTATTTACAAAAAAAAAAAAAATGGGGGAAAAAAAAAGCCTCTCACAATGAGCAATAATTACAGACGGAGCATAAACAACCACTCACCATCACTTATCCACCCTCTTCTCCTCTCTTGCTTCAAAAACCACAAATTATGACAACTTAGGGTTTTTTTTTTTAACTTTACACACAAACAGACACTCGCTGGTGGATAAAAAAAAAAAGAAACAGCCAGCTGTCTGTAAACACAACATCCATTTTGTGAATCAGTTTTGGCTCAGACTCCCCCATTTCCCTGCAGACAGGAGCTGCAAAACCAACTGGTCAAGCAACAGTCTCGCATCAGATAGCAGCCGCAAAAGTGAGACAAGAAGCCATTATCAGACACCAGTCCGTGACAAGTCCCCGAGGAGGCCTGTATGATGGTTTAGGCGGGAGGAGGGGGGCGGGAGAGCGAAATCGGCTGCTGTAATGCAAATACACGAGCATAGCAACACTTGCACACATGGAAGAAATATCGCACACACACACTCGTCTCTCTGCGGCTCTGGCAGTGCTGGAGTCAGTCCATCCATTCACTGGGGAATGTCACTGCACTGCAAAAGCAAAAACAACAGCCAGAGCAGCGGTTACATCCCCCTCGCATGGAAATTCTCGGCATGTATGCTAACTCTGGTGTGAATACCAAAGGAGGGGGAGAGCTTGGTATTCTGGTGGCAATTATCCGTAGTCAAGTTCCTACTCGATTCTAATGCGAAGCTGAATAAAAACAAACTATTATGCTTTTATTAACAAATTATTCACCATGAGAGCAAAGAAATGTTTCACATTAACCCTCTGAACTCCTGGAAGGTTCTGCATGTTTTCTCCTCCTGCTGCGTTTTTATTCACTGTGGGCTCATTTTTAACTGCAAGTCCTGTACTTCTATGGAAAGACACAAGTAGAGAGGACTCAAAAATGTCTGACACGTGTATGATGCCACAAATCATATAAAAAAATAAATAAAAGTTGAATTTCTTTGCTTATTTGTTCTATGAAAGTTGAAGATAAATTGGAATCAGCAGCATTTTTCCAGATGCCCACAGGTGTTACCATCCATCCATCCATTATCTCTACACCGCTTAATCCTCATTAGGGTCGCGGGGGGGCTGGAGTCTATCCCAGCTGACTTAGGGCGAAGGCAGGAGACACCCTGGACAGGTCACCAGTCCATCGCAGGGCCACACCCAGAGACAGACAACCTCACATTCACACCTACGGACAATTTAGAGTCACCAATTAACCTCAACATGTTTTTGGATTGTGTGGGAGGAAGCTGGAGAACCCGGAGAGAACCCACGCTGCACGGGGAGAACATGTAAACTCCACGCAGAAAGATTCCGGTGCCCCCACCGGGACGCGAACCGGCAACGAGGCTGCGAGGCAACAGTGCTACCAACTGCGCCACCTTGCAGCCCCAGGTGTTACCAATAAACAAAAAATAAATTGTCGACCTACAAAACATATTTACTGCCTGCAGTTCAGCCAATGTCTGTCAAAAAAATTCAGAATTTTTGTCCCGTGACAGTTGGCAGCAGCGACTTTTTGGTTTTGCAGAGGAATGCAGAATTTTTTTTTGTTTTTTTACAGAATCTGCTTTTTGTAAGCATGACCTGCAGTTCAGCCGAATTCAATCACTGAATTTTTGTCACATTAAAGTGGCAAGGAGTGTCCAATTTTATTTTACTTTTTTTGTAGAGTTAGTGCAAACGGTTTATTTTTTGGTAAATTTGAAAGTGAAACATGTAGAATAAGATGATTTTCATGAAATACGACAATTACAGCCTTAGATTTGTTGAAGTTTTCTGATGAAATGACACGTCACAGAAGAGTAATTCAAGTCTCATTAAAACTATATTGAAAATACAAAGATTGTTTTTCTGCCTGTACAGCTTCTGGCTCTAATAAATGGTGTAATTTTGGCAGTTTTTCGAAAATAACATGCCTTACACACCCACTGGTGCGCTTTGAGGTTCAGAGGGTTAAAGTAATCAACAGAGATGCATAAGTGGTACACAATTAGTAAATGTCATTTCAGGATAGTCTCAAGCAAAAAAAAGCCAGAACGTGTGATTCACTGAAATCAAAAGGTTTATTTCAGGGCAAAGACTAGAGGGGGTGGAGAGAGAGAACCAGCCGCACTTCAGGGATTTAATCCAGAGAACAAGAGCGTTGAAGGGGAAATTATGGTGCTTTATTTTAGACTTTGATAAGAGACGTGCACGAGGACCACATCACGCCTCGAAATAAACACAAACACCTCCTCGTCAAGGTGTTCCGCTCAAAACATGCACGAGTAGGGGGAAAAAAATAAAACACGAAGTTATAATTGTCCAAAACACTTCCTGCCGAGCGCTGACATTCCTGCAGTTGATAAACATCTCGTGTTGTATGCAGCCTATTTCCCCGACAAATAACCAGATTTACAGACAAAATTACAAGAATATAAAATTCATACAGTTCTCTACCCGTAAATATAACTTCATCTTCAGCACTCATAAACTTTTCTGCTATAAAGTCGAATGAAATAGAGTCCAGTAACGAGGCCTCCACGGGTTCCTTCAGTGAAAACATTAAGGGAGCAGAAATAAAGTCTGGAAAGAGCCAAGAGAGAGGTATTACAGGAAATGAGAAGGTAAAGGTGGCGAAAGAACTTGCATGCTTGTTTCAGCGACTCAGCTTCTCATTCACTCACATAATAGGCATTCACACCTCAATATACTCCGTAACAAGCGAGACGACCAGTTATAGCTGAGATTGATTTTGCAAGGCCAAGATTGCAGATTTGATTTGGGAGTTGCGGTTGCTTACCTTGGCCGATGTGGCTCAGGTGAGGGTCTAGACTGGGCGAGCGGGGGTCTGCCAAGTCCTCGCTCCCGCCATCTGCAGACGAGGAGCAGAAAGAGAAAGACAGGGAGTGAGTTCGGTGGTAGCGCGGCGAGGAGGCGAGCAGCAGCGCCACCTCTTCCTCTCCGATCAGCCAGGTGTGGGACCTGAGGACCCCCAGGAGGCTGCTCACGCACAGCCCCTCCACGCCCTTCCTCCTGGGGCCCAGGCGGCCTCTTATGGTGGCGAAGTGGGACCTCGCCGCCAAGCTCCAATTCTTCCTCCTCCCCATTTTTTTCAGTCTAAAACGAGCCCTTCTATCTCTCAGCGTACGGCCTGCCCATGCAGATAACAAAATAGTTTACATTGCAGCCATTGTTGCATGCAGTCGTGTGATGGAGCCACAATCAAGAGAGCTCACTGGGCTCCACGGTTCAATGAGCGCGGACTAGCAGTAAAACAGTGGGCGTTTCCCAGGATAGATCCACATACGGCTAATGATATGAGGATCAATTACGCCCAAGGGAGCAGGCAGGCAGAATTATCCACAGTGGATGGAGCCGAAAAAGAGGGGGGTGGTGGGACAGGGGGGGCAGCATCAATGGGCAGCACAGTCAGTGTCACCGGGGGATTGTTTCATAATCCTGTTGAAGTGCAGATGGATCTACTGTAAAGCAAGACGGGCCAGCAGAGGAGGTGTGGAACAAATGATTTATACTCAGAAAAAAAAACACGACATCCCTGCAGAATTAAGTCAGCTATTAATACAATCTAAACTGAGCTACTTGTGTAAAAACTAGCCTAAGCCGGTGGATTATCTGCGTGTAGATAGATCAAAGATTGCCGCATTAAGCAGAACGGAGAGAAGGGCCTTTTATCAAAAAAAAAAAAAAGAAAAGGGGGATTGTATATTTTGGCCCGCATTGTGTTTCAATCACAGAGCTCACCGTCAGCCCAGAAAAACCCAAACAAATACTCAAGAATTATCTCTCCCATCGCAGATTCACACACCGTGGGCCAGTAGCCACACAGCAGGCTAGATTGGCTCGCTGGTGGAAAGATCAAGCTTGTCGATGGGCAGATAGAATAGGCTGTGGGGCATGATTGTGTGAGAACTGGGCCAGCCTGAGATTGACACTGATTGCGGAAGGGAGTCCTCAGCAGAGGATTTGCAGCTTCCTGACCTGAGCTACCACATCTGGATTAGTCCAAATTTAGTGCCAAATTTAACAGCAGCAGCAGCCAAATTTAAAAGCAGAATTTGTTAAATCCCAACTACACAAAAGACCAAAACACACATCTTTGCTAACTCCTCAATCACTCGCAGCCTCTGCACCAACAAAGCCACCAAAAATAGCTTCTCACCTTGTATACCTGATGAGGCGTATCGTCTAGTAAAATCAATGTTGTGAAAATCAATACGGGCCTTAAAGATGGCGTGCGCCGGCCATGAGCGGTGGCTGCACAGTGAGGCATGAAAATGTACACATGCAAGCACAAGAGCGTGCGACGTTGCGAGTGGAAAGCTCAGTGATACACTGGTGGAGGTTGTGAACACTTGAGCCTGCAGTGAATCTGATGAGCAGTTGAGTTGACATTTTTGAGCCACCTGTTGGTCATTAGACAGATTCAGTAGCGTGAAGTGTAACATCTGGGGCAATATTACATAACAAACCTTATTCTATTCTTATCTGTGGCAAGGCTGACTTCTGAAAACTACAAAAGGGGACTTCTGACGCTGTCTTACATACAGAAAGGAGCTTTGGTGAAGAAAAAAAAAGAACTTTGAAGTTTATTCACGTTGAATTATGTTCCACCAAATGAATGACAAATTTATGCTAAATGTTTGATGACCTCAAGCACTTTCTAGGTGTTTTTTTTTTTTTTCCATTTGTCATGTTTTTTTCTCACTGCGGCCTCATTTTTCACTGCAAATGTAAAGTCCTGCACCTCTATGGAAACAGCAGAACTATTGTTAGAAATAGAGAGACATCTGGCATGTTTTTTATGCAAGATCACAGTGTCACAGTGTCAATAATTAATAAACCTGTAATCAACATATGGGACATTTTTCTAGGTGCTCACAAGTGTTATTAACCCTGGAAAAAATTACTTCAGTTGTTTTTTTTACCAACTCTCTACGGTAGGCCTCTTTCACACGACTCTATCAACACTAGAAAGAACTTTCACCAAGGTGAATGTATCTTCCAGTAACTTGCTGACAAGTGCATTAATTTTAAAGTTCTATTGTCTTCTATTTTGCTCTTTGTCCCTCTTAGTTTCTATAGTCCATAGTCTAATTACTAATCTATTGTTGTACATAGTAGTAAAACACCTGCTTTCCTTCTGTAACCTTCTGCCCTTGTGTAGATGCACGTGTTTTTTATTTTTTCACTATAAGTACTTTGAGAGTAAATAAAACACCAAAGTCAAATATCTTGAACGTGCTCACATTTTTGGCCAACAAAGCTGATTCTGATTACAATTTGTTGCCGTAATTTCCTCCATCTGCTCTGTGCAGAAGCAGTTCACCTGAAAACTATCTGAATACTTGTTGGTAACAGCGGAGTTACCCGAGGCCTTTTTGGTTGCACAGGGAGCGCAGAATTTTTTGTATTTTACAGAATTTTTAAGACTTCTCATGATTGTACACTTCTATATAGTTATTTTCCCCCCCTCTGACAGAACCACACTCTCTGTTTTTACAGTTTCTGGCCATGAAAAATGTTGTACTTTTGTACATTATTTAAAGATAAAATGCTTTTCAAACCCGCTGGCTGGTTTCAGGGATCAGAGGACTAAATTACTTTGTTACTGAGGTTTTGGAGGAATTCCACTCACCACAAATGGGGCTTTACCTCTTTCCTGCTGCCTCCTTTCTCCCCACCACTATTTCCCTTTAGCTCCAGGAAATATATCTTTGTGCCTCTTTTATTCGACACAGAAAGCCCTTATTCTTCTTTGCAGATTGCGCTCTTGTTACCAGCGATCACAGCACAATGTCCTGCCACACAGACCAATGGCCTATTAAGTGTGGAACATGAAAGGGGAGGACCTATGGCTGACAGAAGACGGAGAGATGTTTTCATTCCAGCCGGAGAGACAAACAGTGGACATCATTCTAGTTCCTCGCAGAACATCTGTCAACCACTCGTGGGGGGATACAACAGATTCAGAGTTAGAGCAGATAACCACATCCAGCTCATCTGTAAAAATCAAAGCTTTTGCTTCCTCTGAAGGTAAGAGGCCACCTCCTAAGCCAAAGAAATAACAGTGCACTCACTCTGTTGGCAATTCTCGGCAGCTGTAACGCCACGGCGCTGCGTTAGGATGTCAAAGGAGCAAGCCAATTTCGCACTTGGACAAAGAGTCATTATGGGAGAAGTCAGTGTGACATCTGATAGCGATCCCACGGAGCATGGCGGAGAACTCTGCTATCATTATCGCTCAGACTGACTTTGATGAACCTGCCAGTGTTCGCGGCTCAAAGTGACCTCTGCTCTAAAATGAGGGTTCTTTTTACAGGTACTGTCTGAGAGCGATTACTATAAATTGAAGTCTTTTGAGAACACCTTTGGAGGGGGAAAAAAAAGCTTAAACAAGAGTATTTCAGGGAAAAGCTGAGCAACATTTTTGGGATTTGATTGGCACGCCAGACATCCGCAAACTTTGAATAACTACTCCGGAGACGAGCAGGCGGAACAAATTACAATTTTATATGGATTTAGTTATTTTTCTGCGGCTGATCAATCACGTCATACGCGCAAAGGAGACTCGCCACAAAGCGCAATCAATGCCTTTCTTTCACTTGAGGGAACCTCCGAAATAACAATAGCCAACAATGGAAAGAGAATAAAATTGCAACTGAGCCGTGTAACTGAGAAACATCCCGGATATTAGGAGCCCAGAGAATTGCATCCTTCAGCTCAATGACTTCACGCGCAGCAATTCAGTGTGTGGTTTGCTTCTTTTCTGCCTTTACCTTACTTACTGCCTCTGTGGGACCCTAATGTTACCCTGTTGCCAACTTGTTGTCAATCCCAAGTTTCTTGCCAGGAAACAATGCAGTGCACTAATTAAACGCCGGCTACTTTCCGTGTCACAGCAAATTTTTCTCACCATTTATCAAAATAACAAGTTAGAAATACAGGAAGTCAGAAGCACTTTGAAGGCAGAATTATGAACTATTGTTAGCAGAAATGATATTTTTCTGATTAAATGCACACCTTCCAAGCATTATCCTGGAATCCTATTAAGCATTTCTTCCTCGAAAGCTAAACCATCTTAAAATCTGCCTATAAATCTGACGCAGAAACAGAAGGATCATCTGCGAGCAAAAAATAATAAAACATCCTGACATCTACTTAGCACACGGTAGCCCACACACACAAATAAAAAGCAAATTGCCTTCCATACATCACACGGAGCCGTCCTGCGTGAGTAAACACACCTCAGATACTTTTCCAAAATAGAGACCGATTTGAAGAGTGTTAAAAAAGCACAACTTGAGATTTGAAAAAAAAAAGGTAAATGCCAAGAAGTGAATCAGAACCGAGAGAAACAACCCTCACTGCCAAAACGCAACTGCTGGTGTCACATGCAGGGATTTGAGCAGAGAGCTTAAACAAAACCCAAGTGCACGTCGATGTATGCAAAAGGCTTTTAACTATAAGTTCTTCTGACTAAATTATGAATTGTTTTCTCTACAAAATGTCTTTGTCTGACCAACTCTGACCCGAGGATATTCAGTTTAAAAGAACGAGGGACTTGCAAAAAGAAGCTGGAAGAAGCAAACATTTCACATTTTTGCTGCATAAATTATTGGAGTGATTATAAAACTGCTGCCTATTGAGTTTCTGACAATCAACTAAATATATGACAGATTAATCAACTATTTTTTTTAAAATTCTATTTACGCAGCTGTTACACCAAAATGTGTAATAGCTACGTCAGCCCAAAAATTATGTTCCGAGACATTTTTGTATTGGTTTACTGTCCCTGGTAACCCAGAAAAGAAGAAAAAAGAAGCTTCCAACATGTTGTGAAAGGGTGCTTTTAAACCTAAACTATATTTTTCTCAACCTAACCATGTATTGTTGGTGCCTTAACATGTCAAAACAAAGCTTCAGTCTAAAAATGAAAAGGCAACACCAACAGGACTTCTACCCTGGAGAATTTAGTTCTCCAGGGTGAAAGTCCATCCATCCATCCATTTTCTATACACCGCTTAATCCTCACTAGGGTCGCGGGGGGGCTGGAGTCAATCCCAGTCGACTTAGGGCGAAGGCAGGGGACACCCTGGACAGGTCACCAGTCCATCGCAGGGCCACACTTAGAGACAGACAACCAAGCACACTCACATTCACACCTACGGACAATTTAGAATCACCAATTAACCTCAACACGTTTTTGGACTGTGTGGGAGGAAGCCTGAGAACCTGGAGAGAACCCACGCTGCAAGGGGAGAACATGCAAACTCCACGCAGAAAGATTCCGGTGCCCCCACCGGGACGCGAACCGGCAACCTTCTTGCTGCGAGGCAACAGTGCTACCAACTGTGCCACCCTGCAGCCCCAGGGTGACAGTTAAGGCACCAAAACTACTTGGTTAAGTTTAAAGTTCTCCAAGTTTAATATTTGCAAGAAAAAAAGTTAATCCAATGTTCAAAAAAACATTGTAGAGATATTTATCATTTCAAATAATGTTCCTTTGAGGTTAAAAGTTAAGACATTTAGAGCATGTCTGGAAGATGCTGTCAGATTATGTAAAATAATAATTAAAAAAACAGTAGAAGAAGAACAAACACTCTTTTCAAGATGTTACCGAGGCCTCAGAAGACAGAACACGGTGTTAGAAAACATTCCTGTAATTTGTATATATTGTATTAACAAAGGTGGAACATGTTGCCTGCAATAATCTGAGGATGTTTTGACGTTGTTGCTGTCAAGAACGTTCTACGATATAACATTCCCACAATGTTTCATAATAACAAAGGAAGGATCTTCAACTTCAAGAAGAGCATTCCGGGAACTAAAGGACAACTTCCCACTAAAAGCACTACTCGAACTTAGCAAAACTTTCCCAGAACGTTTGGTTGAACTAAAAGATTCTGGCTGGAACAGCTTTTACAGATTTGTTTTTGTACGACTGGCTGTGCGAAGCTGAAGAAGTACGAAACATTTTGTCTGCAGACGCTCAGTATGGACGGCAGCACCATCATTACCACGCCGCTCCTGTTTTCGATTACAGAACTAATCAATTAATCATCAAATTATCTCTGCCCAGATGCAAAAGTCTCCCACAAACTCTCTGCTCCTCAGGTTTGACTTTCATTTAAGCTGGATTTAATCAGATTCACAACAAAGTGGAAGATCTTAATGAATCCCAACACCGCAGCGCGCCGCACCGAGCCATGCGAGAGCGCAGACATCTGCTCGGCGGTGAAGTCGGCGGACATCTTCATTAGCATGAGCCTCGGTGTAAACTAACGCAAGAATGAATGCGCAGGATCCAAAGGACAAACGCACACATGTGCATCTTCTATAAGAGAGCTTGTCAAGTGCCTTTTCTCCGCCGCTGCAGTAAGCCAGCTCTGGTTTACAGCTGGAACTGGAGGGTTCTGACACCCTGCCAGCGTAGAACAATAGGGAAGCACTTCCATCCAAAACACAACACAAACACTTAGTGCACGCAAACACACACAACGGGAGCAAATATGCTATACTGAGATTACCGTGAAATTGTTTTCATGGGGTTACTTGCGTCAACAGAATTCAAGATTTCAACTGAGAGGGTTCCACTTTGATCTTTGCTCTTCTTCTCTACGCTTATTAGTGCAATGAGAGTATCGTGTATCAAACGTGTCAGTCTCCTCAGCAGCGACATGGACAATTACGTATTAATTTCACATCTCGCTACAAATCCCGTACATGCAAAATCACATTAGAGATCTGGGATGTGATGTAAGCCTTCCTGGGTCTGTGACACGAACGGGGATTGAAGCCCACCTCCGAGTTCTCAGACATTTGTTTTGACAAATCACAGATGAGAGAGAAAAGTGTTGATGGGAACACAGCGGGGTCGCGAAATCACGAAGAGGGAAGAAGAAAAATACACAAATAATACACCTGCAGCCTGGTGCAGTAGCACTTTTGGACGCTTGGTTTAAAATTAGGGGTATTTCGAACCTTTGTTCAAAGTAAACATAAGATTTTAACAGTGGTGATCAAATTTGGCTGAAACGTAATAAAGATGCAAATTTCTCTACTTCCAAGTTAAGATTTGCTGCTTCTCTCATTTATTTATTTATTGTCAAGGAGAAAAGAAGGTGGAACAAATTACAGTAGACAAAATAACACAATTGTGGCTTCTGGGACGTTAGAATGGCCCTTTTCTCTAAGCCTATGAGGCAATCTTTAGGGTCGGCTTTACATTTAAACTCTTATCTTGGTCATTATAAGGTGCAGCCATACATGCTGGGTCATGTTTTGTCAGAACAGTCTTTAGGCCATCCAGATCTTCCATCAGATGATACGTTAATACTTGAACTTTTTTAAAATTTGTCTTTACATGAAGAAAAAACAGATTTTAAGATTGTATCTCACCATAAAATGCTGGTAGTAAGAGATATTCATTTAGAATTGTGTAGGGAGATTGTCTAATGGAAATAAAAGTCATTATAGTTGCTGCTGCTGGTTGAAGAAGCAGGAAATGAGAAGTTTAATCTGTCTTCCTGATGTACAAATACACATAATAAGTATCTTTATCTGTGATTCTGCTATTTGTTGTGCTATATTACTGTTTCATAGATATTAACATACCTTCATAATAACATATCTGTGCAGGGAAGAGTTCAGGAGTAGAAATTAGAGCTGTGAGGAGGATTAAATCTGATGCAACTTCAATTATCTTTACATTTTGTATTTGTTTCCTGGACGACATTTGTGCAACACCTCACTCAGATCAATATTTTGAAAGCAATTGAACCAGGAAGAAGGGTTGCGAATTTCGTTGCGAAATTCGACCTTCGGGCTTGAAGAGCTAATTTGCAATACTGTGTAGACACTGCAGTGAATCTAGAAAATAATCTAAAAGTTGACACACATTGACAATAATATCCAGCTTTCTCTTGAGCAACCGTTTATCTGGATACCGTCCACGTCAGCCACCCAGCTTGCCCTCACACACCAGCGACATTCCAGAAGCCTCTGATGCAGTTAAACGCCATTAAGGCCGAGCTGCTCGACGTCTGAACCTCGCGGTGATTTCAAAGCGACACAAAAGGAGGCGCGGCGCCGAGGATGAGCCGCGCCGAACTGTTTGTCAGCGGCTGTATTACCTGCAGTGACAGGCCAAAAGACAATGCTGTCAGCCCTTAAGCAGTCTTATATTGAAGGAGGACAAACTGCAGCAGTCGTGAAGACTCCCAGCGGAGGGAGGATGCAGTTATGGACCTTTTGTTGTTGTGAGTCTGCAGGGACGTTATAATGCAGGTGCACTGAGCGGGGAAATGAGAAGGAGACAGAGAAGGAGGAGCGGCAGTTTCACAAGCTGTTAACTGTGTTTAGGACAATGCCCATATCAGCTCTGATTTAATGTGTGGATCCTACTCTTTTACAAGCAAGAAGGCTAAAAAAAAAAAAAAAAAAAANGCCAGCCAGCATGCAAGCAAAGAAACTGTGTGGGTAGTAGACACTTCTGAATGTTTCTAATGCCTACTGCCTGCTGAAGAGAATAATGCAGCAAAAACAGAATTTAAAACACAGCACATTCTCAATCCCGAATGCACAAAATGGATTTAGACAAACTGATACTGGAACTCAGGCTTCGCACTAAATTTCATGCAGTTTTTTTTTTTCTATTTAGATATAATGACTTTGCAAGTTTGAGAATAGGAACTTGGGGAGCCGAAAATGATGTACGATACAGCTCTTTGCGAACAGCTAACATCATCTGCATATAAAAGTGTAATGTGTCCTGATTAGCATTCTGATCAACAGAGACTTCATGTTGCTGCTGCCAACACACGCGGCCATACAGTGCATAGATTCTGTTATGTCTCTAAAATATGAAGCTCAGGCGGTACATATTTTAGCTCTAATTTGGGCAAAACACCTCTTTAAAGCCGCAAAGCCTTAAACAAACAAAGAGTAGTTAATTTCTAAGACGGCAGCGCTGCAAATAATGTAGATGAATCTCCGCTGTTGCCTCCCTGGCTCATTTGCTGTTCCTGCATATTGGTTTACCAGCCGAGAGCAAACTGTAAATCAGCGGCATCTTCCAATTTACCAAGCAACGGCGGATGCAATAAAAGAAGAAATATCCTTACATCCCAGTCATGCCCGGAGCACTACAGGGGTATCTCTCTTAGTCCTGTTGTTACATAACTGTTGATTACCCGGGGGCTGTGACAGTTTCCAATGCCGGGCCTCTTTTTTTTTTAGCTCATACTACTGCCGCTGCTGTTCTCATTTTACCTCACCTGTGTTACAATATGACCTGCACTGCACAACATAAATGAGTTATTCTGGAAAACTGAGAGGCTAGCGATGGCTGATTTTAACGTAGAACAAGCTGCAATTGTGAGCCAAAACGTAGCATTTTAAGATTAAATAAATACCAGAAAGTCCACTGAGATGAAGTTGCACCATTTTAGTGTCATTTTAGGTGTTTGGCCTTCATCCGTGGGTGTTTATGAGGTTGTTTTTGATTTCTTTGCGTAAAATCACTCAGTTAACTTACAATAAATACAAAACATAAGAAATGATAATAATTCCAAAGGCCCATAATTGAATAAAATGCTGGAATTTTCTTTTTTGACGACAAAATAAAAGAAAAAGTGAAAGATTTCCATTGCAGAGTTATGTATGCAGAGAAGCATTATGTGACTTGTTCAGTGGTATTGACTAATGAAGCCCGCACTAGTTTGCACCTCACTGTCAAAGAAATTGATTAAATCAAACACAAAGCATAAGCTTATTAGCATTCCCCACATCCAGACCTTTTAAAATCCTTCTCCGGTTGTTTAAACTCAACTCTGTGTATCAAAGTTACATATTTAAAAGTGTTTTGGTTTTTTTCCCCCCATGCAAATAATCCCTCCTGGCATTAAAATGGCTTAAATCTGACCCCACACTGTTGCTTTGTCTAGAATACAAACGTACTCACCTACTCACCACCACCTCTGCTCAAACACTGTAAAACTACTCAGTGCGAGTTTGCTGATTTTGGAGAAATTCAGCCTTACATGTTCGAACAAACAAACGACTGAATGATACCCAAAAGCTCCACCTTACAAGTTAACAGGATCGGCTACATATAAAACACTAGAAGTCTGAATCTGTCTTTTAAAAACTTTTATCAGTACACTGCAGTTTGAAGGTAGAAATGCTCAGCCATTGCTTGTTTCGTTCATTGTGTGTCACCCAGCATATAAAAAACACCATGTGGACACATTAACAAGACAGAAAACATGATTTAACCACATGACACAATGAAAAAAATAACCAAATCTTAGAACAATTGCTTTTTTGGCCACTAGGGGGCAACAGAAACATGCTAAAAACACGACATCAACATATCTTTGACTTAAAATGTATATATTTTTTTCAGTAAACAGATGCTTATTCGCACATTCGCTGGCTAATGTAGTCATCTGTAGTGATGTTTCTGGAAACATGGCGAATCAACTCCACTATTTACCCACTTTCAGCTCTCGTTTGGTCTCGACCAAAGATTGAGGGGAACAAGAGGCTTTTTAGCTTCTTAATGATCCACTATCTTCACCAGATTGTAGTAGCAGATACTGTGGGTTTCTTGACTAAAAATAGATGCTGGCTGATGTCAAAACTAATTGTGTGAGAGCAGACGAAAATAGAAAACTAACAGTCCAGACTGCTAGCGATAAGTTCCTCACTAAAAGGAATTTCATAGCACCATGTCATAGTTTGCCACGGCTGTGTTGATTGAAGATGCTTCAAATATTAAAATTATGTCTACAAAGCTTGTGCAGTACATTTTTTCCAAGTTTCAAACAAATGCATATAAATGGAATAAATCATCTGATATATCATCATCAGATTTTTGGTCTTCACCTAAAAAAAAAAAAAAAGCCAGTAATGACGGGGTGGTTTTAACTGATACTTCTACAACTGTATCGTGGTGTACTTGCCCCCAGCATGACCTGTAATCCTTTCCAACAATGAAAAAAAAAAAGTGTTTCCTTGGCTTAAAATAATACTATTCCTCCCCCACCCTTGCAGAAAAGCCCAAAGCCTCTGACCCTGGCCACCAAGGTATAGCTGGAGGACAGCAAACAGCACGGTGGTGGCGGCGGGCCAAGGAGGTGACGCATATGTGAGTGGCTGAGTGCGTCAGGCTCTGGCTAACAGCACCACGACTCAGCAGTGTCCTGGATGGATGGAGGTGTTATGATGGAGGAAGCAGGGAGAGAAAGAGAATGCGTGTAACTGAGAGAGTGGAAGAAAAAAAAAAAAAAAAAGAGAGAGAGAGAAAGAAAAGAGTGATATGCCCCGACTCCCACACTGCCATCCGATGCTGAGAAAAGCTGTGTCGCAGCACCGAGTGGGTGGGCTTTGTTTAAAAAAATATATAAAAATAAAAGCTAGTGAATAAGAGTCTGGAAAAAAAAATAAAAAAAGAGAGAGAGAGAGAGGCCGCATCAAGCATCTCCTACCTTCAGTCTGACACACCACTGGGGTTACATCACAGAGCGGAGAAGTGAAAAGCATGCAGCAGAAATAACCAAACGGAAATGGAAGTGTTATGAGGATTTTTTGCTTTGGCTGCCTTGAGACTCTCAGAGAAAGACAGAGGATGAGCAGAGAAATGAAAAACGGGGTTTGGCTCCTAGTCTGCCTCCAGGCGTTTCAGTGAAGAATGATGCTTTTGTTTCTATTCATTTTTTTTTTAATCCCTGACAATCACACACAGAGGGACCCCAAAAAAAAAAGGGAAAAAGAAGCAGTCATCCCACCTGTACCAGCTCCCTGCATTAAGCACCTCTTATGTGGACGCTCCATCACCAAAACAAGACAATCTCCCTTGGCTCTTTTTTTTTTTTAATTCAAACTCATCCTCAAACATTAGCAGGTTAGGTTAATCTGACAATTATTTTTCCAATCATTTATTCAGTCGATAAAATGTCAGGAAATTAAAAAGAAAAATCCTCATCTTAATTTCCCAAAACAAAAGGCAGTGTCTTCAAATGGTCCAACCAGCAGCCCAAAATTCAAAGAAATTCAATTTCAATGATAAAAAAACAAAAAAAAAGAAACACAGCATTTGTCTTGATTAAAGGATTAATTGATTGTCAAAGGACTGTCCAGCCACAGCTGATAACCAGCGACAGATTTCTCCACATTGCACATGCTGAGGCATTGTGTTTGGAGAGCAGTGGGGGTTTTTTTTCTAGCTTTTCCAAAACCAAAAACACAAAAGAGTAAGTGTGGGGAATGAAACTTGCTGGAACATAAGCTGTCACCATTAGCATGTCAAGCTAACTAGTTTGTAGAAAAAATGTCAAACCCAAAAAGAATGTTGTTTATTAAGAACATTAGTTTGTCAGGCTGCAGATTATGTCAAAAAAATTTCAAAGCACCTTTAAGCGACACATTTGGATGAACATGTGATGACTGACTCAAACTGCCGTTACTTTATTACCATCATTGAGGACTTGTGAGGTGTATTTTTGTGATTTTATGACACTGGGATGGACTCTTAATCTCGATGTAAACTTTATTTTAACTGTTTTATGTCCGTGTGTCTGTAACCGGTTTATTGATGCTGCTGCCTGTTCTGCAAAACACTTTTGCAAAAACGATTCTTAATCTCAGGTAGCTTTTTTTCTGGTTAAATGAAGGTTCAATTTAAAAATCACAACTAGAATACAGTATACACAGTGAAGTATTTACCCACAGTAGGAAAGCAGATGACGAGGATGCGATCAGAGGACAGTTAGTCTGACTTACTGGATGTAGACTGTGGGTATAAGTCTGTCACTGACTGTCATTTAATGTCACTTTATCTTTTCTAACCTCATCATAATGTTTTAAAAACCCTTTACTTGGGAAACAACAACCTCTCAGCAACAACCTACCACACTGAAAATTGCAAGTCAGCCTGAAAGGGTTATTTTTGGTGAATTGACCATTCATTCTATTGACCCTGCTACACATTTTCCACCAAAACAACAACTGTTTCAAAGGAACACCAAAGCTGCATCCTTCATTCAACTCTGCCCAATACAACTGTCATTGGTTTAAAGAAATATAAACAAGTCTGGATGTTTTTTCTTCCTTATAGCAGAGTGATAATGACTCAAACCATTCTGTACTATAGAAAGGATAGCTGATGTTAGCGAGCCTGTCCTGTTATTTACTGTAAACTATTTGTGTAAATACATTAACATCGCCAGCCAATATTAGTCCATAAGGCATTCAATTTGCTGAATAAATCAGCTAGTCCTCATCCTAGGCGTGAAAGGCAGAAGGCACCAATTAGGAGGCTGTTTGGGCCTTCGCTGAGCTCCAATGGAAAGCCACCTATAGATTACATCTGTAAGTAATCTAAGGGGCAGTTTCATTGAAATACCAGTCCTGGTCTAAGTCATTTGCTTAATTAGTTTGCTAGCAACAGTTGATAAAAATGCAGACAACTAGAAATGAGACTCCTAAGAATTTCTTCTGATAAATATGCCTCTGTTATGACTGCCGTGCAAGAGCTCAGAGCAACAGGTCTTCGCAAACATTGAATTATAGATTTATTTTCCGCCGACAGATCAGTTAATTGTTTCCGGACTGGTTGAGTCACATGAAAAACATCTGACATGCGGACACACGCTGGATCATCAACCGCCGTTTGCATTGTTTCGGAAGGCAGCGTTTTCGAGCGGCATCACCTCTCGTCGCCTTTGACCTCGGGCCGTCTGCAGCGAGGGAAGAGGGGAGCGCGTGACTCCTGCTAAGGCTGCAGATGACACTCTCCGCACACCGGCGAAGAGTGTTTAATGAGAAAAAAGCTGATGAATTCGCACGGAGAGGCCGAGGAGAAGAGCTCCCGCTGCAGCCGGTGCTTGTTCATTAAGGTGGAAGATATTTACCGCCTTTCAAATTACTGCCTCGGTGAATGACAGTCAGAGCGATTACCATACAGCAGCTTAAAGAGGAAGAGCGCTAAATTTGATCTTCATTCCTGTTGCCTAGGGGGGGCCTCTCTGTAGAGTGGGGATTTGTAAGTTTCACGGCAAAACCTGAGATGTGTAAAGAGAAGTTGGTAGCACGCCCTAATCTCGCATTTGCCAGCTCCGCCGAGGACGGAGTAAAAGACGATCAGGCACATTGAGGCTCAAGGATTCACAAATGTTTGCTTCAAAATCAATGCCACAAAACGCTGAAACCCACAATAGCAATTTAGGAGAAAACTGTCACCGCTGTTTTATTAGCAACTCTGCAGCCCTCACTTGTTGCGGAGTGATGCATTACTTTGCCTGGAGCGCCAATTATTTTTTTCCTGTTTACCTCTGCCTTTCATAAAGAACAGAATTAGATTTTAACAAGAAACAGACTGTCATATCCAAAATGAAAATGGAATGTGTGAGAATTATGTTGAAATGCAAAGGCGACATGACTTGGGTTAAAACACATGGATAAATTCGATGAAATTCAGACAAACAGTCCACACGGACAGCACTGTATTCGGTGTCAGTGATTCAGCTCCAGGCTGTGGATTAGTATATGATGCTACATTTAAAGTCTAAATCCTCTCTCACAGAGTCATACAGAAGTCAGTTTAACTTTCCACGGACAGTCTACAGGCTATATGACTAATCGTTTTGTTGAGTCGCCATTTGGTGATATTCATTCTGAAGAGCGATAACCCTGAAATGAGTCACGTCTTGATAGAATTCCACCTAACCGAGAGAAACTATTCTAAAACCATAAAAAATAAAACCCAACACTTCAACAAACCATGTAAGAAGAAAAACAACAAGCAGATACAACCAAATCCAATTTACAGAATGGAAGCCGCTCCAAATAACACAATGCAATCACCAGTTCATCCATTTATATAATGATTTAATGCTTTGCTACCCTTTGATTTGGGCCACAGCCACAAAGTGCACCTCTCTTTGTGGAACACCAGCTAAATGCCAAACAAACAAACAACAGATTAAAAAAGAAGAAAAAAAAAAAAAGAGAGAGAACCCGGCGTACAGAATCTCCAAAACAGCCACAAGCACAAAGACACGACTGTAAAGAGGCTGTTTGATGTCGGATAGAAAACGGCCGGCGGCAGAAGTGTCGTTTTGTTTGTCCCCCTCGTTCCAACTGGAGTGAAAAGGGAAGTAAGGTAACAGCTAGCTAGAGAAATGGAAAAAAAGAGGAAGAGACAGGTGGCCGTTGACTGTGGCCATAGTAACAGACAAAGTCTGGAGGATGGAGAGAGGTGAAGCAGGAAGACGACGGAGGCTGTCCTTGCTGCTGCGCCCTCTTTCATTGTGCTCTGTTATTCTTATCCTCTGCTTGCCCACAGCAATGCAATAATTTACTCTGTTCTCAGTGTCACTGTGACGATAGGAGACGGGGAGAAAAAAAACGCTGAGATTATTCCCCCGCACACCATCACAGCTGCAATGGAGATGGGTCTACAACTGCAAACAAGCAGGCCTGAATAATGAAATACGCATTAAATATAAAACAGACCGGGGGATTGTAGAGCCTGCAGTGGCACAGCAAGACACCAACACTTACACATGGTGAGGGGGAAAGTAGGCTACTGTATGTGGCTGAGAGTCTTTTATCATTAACATGACAGCTACGCCCCATAATACAGTAAGCGTGCTACGTGGACTATATTTAGAAATGTTGAAACATATGCAAATATCCTAAACGCGTCTCCTTGTTAATTTTAAGTGCTACTGAATCAAACTGAAATTTTAGATTTCCAACAAACTGCATCGAACTTAAATAACTGCAGGGCCGGCTTAACTTTAAAAACAAACTGCTGCATTTAAGCTGATTTAATATGCCGAAATCTCGTTATTACATCAATAAGTACTTTTGAGTGCAGGAAAAAAAAACTGCAAAATGGATGGGAAAAAAAAACAAACAACAAAGCAACAAAACAAACTCCAGGATATGGGTCAGTGTGTGTTTGTGAAGGAAGAGACGAGCATTTGTTCTTGGCAGATCCAGCGCTCTGGTCCTACATCAATTTTTTATGTGTTGCTTTCAGCTGGGCACCTAATACCGTTTGGGTGTAGGTCTCATTGTTTGGCACTAATCTAGCTCTGTATTGGCAGGGTATGCCTGCAATTGGAGAAGGATTTGAATTTGTTTTTTTAATCAGATGTTTGGATTGTGTCGCTTTTACAGAAGTGTGAATGTTATTAGTTGCTTTGTAAGTTATTTAATGCAACTGGTCTTTAAAATGTCACTGCAGATTCATGGAGCGAGCGTGAAGTCACCAATAAAGATGCAGTGATATGAGACAGAAAAAAGCTGCAAGTGTTTATATTTAAGAAGCTGGAACTCAAGAATGCCTGGCATCGTTTGAAAAAGGTAAAAGTAAAGGATTATGATGAGCTGGTGTCGGTATTATCAGCTGGAAATGATGGAAGTAGTCGAGAAACAGAGAGTGGATATACAGTTCAATTCTCTGCACTGTCGACGTAACAATAGCAACTTGTCCATATGATTGACAAGAAAATTTGAGCAAACTTTTGATAAGTTGTAGAAAATTGTAAAAAGAATATGCAAGGAGTCATCAGAAAATGAGGAAAAAAAACAGTTGCTTGCACGTCAACAAACAAAGCTTTGCCATCTACTAGAGAAAAATGGTGAGAAGTCTTCAGGAATTGTCTTTAAGTTCCAATTATTCTTTAAAGTCAGCTAGCATCGGCCATGTTTCATTCTGTCCAGAGACGAAGACGACAAAAGAAAACAGCTGATCGGCCTCGTGAGATAAATGTTCACACCATGAAAACATATTTGAAAAAGGGGTATCTATCTCCATTAAAGCTCATCAACTCCTTTTTCTAAACTGTGAAAAACTACCTCAAGCGAGTAGAAAAACATTTTTGCAAATTTTCCATTTCCACTGACTTTATCTAATGCGATACTTCCAAAAGTGTATAAAAATACTGGAAACACGGCAGCACGCGGAGCCAAAGTAAACTACAAAATCATTTGGAGTCTGATTGTATTTGACATTCCTATTTAAAGCAGAAATATCTGACGGATTATCATTTATTCTCTCTATTTACTTTTGATAGTCAATTAATTACGCCATCTTCACATAGTTTGCTTTGTCAGACCAACAGCCTAAAACTCAAAGACCTTCAACTTACAACGGACAAAAAGAGCAAATCCTGACATTTTGAGAAGCTGCGAGCGGCAAATATCGGCAGTTTTGCTTCATACATGACTTGATAGTCAAAATTGCCGGCAATTAATTTCAATCAACGGATAGATTAATTGACTAATCAACAGCGCAAGTTGAGATGCGGCTGTAATACACGTCCGGCTTGCATATGCACGGCCCAATCATTGGACCTGTCAGATCGGATAAATTCATCGGCTGGTTTGATAAATTCTGCCCTTCCAGCGAGTGTCAGCAGGAGTTAGAGCTATGGAGAAGTGGCAAACATGGCTGCCTCAAACTGGAGAGAGAGACGGGGTGGGTGGGGGCCAGACAGACAAGTACAGACATAGACAGACTGTAGGTTTGAATTCAAAGATGGCACGATAAATGCCATCAAACAGAGACAGTCGGGGAGTCGCATATGGACACGCAGCTGGCGTGGGTTTAGTCCACGCCTTGCTGTCGTGGTCCTCGCACTCGCAGCTCTTGTGAAGCGAAACGATCGCTGCCGTTCGCTTATGCAATGTTGTGTTTTGCCATCTCTATCACGCTGTGCGAAGCGCCACAATATCCCTCAGTATGCTCGGCTAGCAAGGGCACTTCCTGCTATTCAAAGGCACACAGCGTTGAGCGGCAATAATGAGCCCATCCACATCAAGAGGCACAATGAAAGCCCAGTTTCCCGACTGGCAAAAACAACAGGATGCCGCTGCAGAAGAAGAGGAGGAAGGGGGGGCCCTGATAAGTCCTGCATGGCATCAAAAATTTAAATGGGCCACCACCATGTTATTTCATATTTCACACGGGCAAATGCCCACTCCGGCTGGCTGTTTTTTGTTCATGACGGATTCGGGGTATTGTGTCAGTGTGTGGTTGAGCCAGGAAGCGAAAATATGGATAAATTCTAAAAAAAGAAAAGTGAGTGACGACCAAGGACAGCAAATAGTTAGCACCTGTAATAATGAGCATAAATGGATGATGAATGGGCGGAATGAGTGGGTCCCGACAAAAGGGAAAATGAGGGGGAGTAAGAAAATAACCGCTCCAGAAGGAATGAACGGAACACAGACGGACGTAAAAAAAGAAGCTGTAATGAAAATGTTAGCGCGTGTGGATTGATGAGAGGAGATGAAGGAGGAGGAACAGGAGCAGGAGTGATGAATGGAGAGGACAATGACGGAGAGGGGAATTACTTTAAGGTGGGAGCATCTTAAAGGCAAGAGGTGGACAAGTTTAGCGATGAGATGATGTGGATAAATGGAAGCAGAAGGAGTCGAGGAGAAGGAGGAGGAGGAGGAGGACGGGAGGAAGAGAGGGATGAAGTGGTGAAGACTCATTAGCCTACGCAGGGCTGGTACATTAAGTCTTTCCCTGCTTTAGTGTTTTATCTCCCTCTCTTCTCGCTCCTTTTGTTCTCCAGAAATATCTGAGTGGGTGGGAGAGAGAGTGTGTGAGAGAAGCGAAGGAGAGAGAGAGAGTTACAGTAAGTGAAATGATGACAGAGTGAGGGGGAAGAGGAAAGGAACAAGAGTGACGGAGCGGGCCGGGCGTCTTTTGAACATTTCCAACACAACAGCGCTCACAGGACACCTGAATTTCATAAGCAAAACAATTATTACTCAATATCTTTCTTCTTTTTTTCTGTTTATTATGCCGGATTCGGAGGCAAACCCGCCTCACCTCAAACAAAGAACGCTTCCTCTAACGTCTGAAGAAATCAGCTCATTTTTTTGTGAAACATTTGGCTTATTAAGATTCAGGGAAAATGAGCAGTGGCGCTAGATCACACAGCAAAGGCCACGTATTTAATGAGAGAGAGGACTGTTTAACCATCGCCAGTTTTAAAGGTACAGTAGCCAGAAAATGAATTCTGCTATCATTATCCAAACCACCCAGTGTAAACATCCTTCACAGCCGAGCTGATGCGACTATTAAAAGATCATTCATTTCCAATTGTTTTTAATGCGTTTTCAGGCAAGAATGACAAACGTGCCCTTGTCTAGCATCCTAATTGAGATGATTTGGTGCCTTTCATTGTCATATGTGCTGAGAAAAATCAGCATCTTTGGATTTTTTGATTGCTGGATGGAGAAAAATAAGCACATTTTAACCAAATGAAATGAGTGTTTGCTTCCTCCTATCACATTTTGTCCCAATTCAGCTAAAAAGTTCCAGACTTTTTTTTTTTTTTTTGCCAAATGACTGCTGGTCACAGCTGAGTCACTAATGTCTTCTCAGTTGTGGTGAGATGAATTTTTTGTTTTTACAAGAATCTGGATAGGGGAAGCTGTTTAGTTTTTGTTGAATTTTTATTAGAGACATGCAGAATCAAGATGGACTGTCATTGTTTTAAGCTTAGATTTGTTTATTTTCGTTAGCTTCTAAAAAAAATTAAAGGTTTTTTTTTTCTTTTTACAGTTGATGGCTCTGTTAAATGATGTCATTTTGGTAATTATTGTTAAAGACAACGTGTCTTTCAAGCCCATTAGCGGAGTTTGGGGTTCAAAGGGTTGAGAAGTGTCACTTTTTATACAACATTTTATAGACACATGAATGAATCATATAATTGAGAAAAGTATTTACAGATCATTCAACAAAGAAAACAAAGCTTTAGCTGCAGCCCTACACCACAGTTTACAGAGTGCAGTTTCTACCAGACATTTCGCTGCTTCTTGGACAACAACTGAGATACGTTCACTGGAAAATCATCATCATCATCATCATCTGGAAAAACTTCTGACTTGTTTACAACCTGACGGATTGTCTCACAGCTCAGACTTAACAAGTGTGATTGACTTACGGCGTACAATGTTGTCATAACTCATGGAAATAATGGTCTAATGCAAATTGCAATAAACTGGAGATACCTTAAGGGAACATCTGGATGAAAAGAGAAAAAGAAAGGTAAAGCTGAGTATTCAAAAAAGAATTATGCTCTTGTCACCTGAGTTTTGACACAAAAACAACATTTTTGTGGCACCATGCTTTACAGAAAAACGAGGCTGAACAATTATTCTATTATAGATCAAAATCCCAACTGGAAACAAAGCAATTAGCAATTAGAAAATGTCTTATGTAACAAGTCTTACCCAGGGTTTGAACTCTTATGTAAATGAAAGAAAGTCCAACAAATGTCATGCCTTCCTCTTTGTGTAACAGTCACACTTTTGATGTTATCTCGTGTGGTAATACTCCATCACATGCTTTAAATTTATTACACTGAATATGTAACTGATGCTTGGAAATCCACAAGTTGGATGTTCTCCAGAAATGGTCCAGCCCTAGAAAATGATCCTGCTTTCTATAAATTCCTTAACAAATGGACCCAAAGTTCCTAACTTGCAAATATTTTCTACGCACATCATATGCAGTATAGAATGTAAAGATGAAAATGTAAAGTTTTAAATTAAGAATCAAGTGACAGATTATTGGTCAAAGAACTGTGAGGTTTGACACCCAGTCTTAAAGAGGAGTTGATGGAATGGGGTGAAAACAGAGGCAGGTGGCACAATTTTCTGGAAACCAACCACAAACCAGGCAACAAAGAGGGACACTGGGAGTTATTAATAAACCTGAAGGCATAAAGAGTGACAGATATTACCTGCGAAACACACTGAATCACTTGATCTTTTGTTTCTGTCTCACCCAATTTTCTCCTCTAACGGCCCCCGTGTCACGGACCGTGGCCTCTCCAAGAGTCCTCGTTCTATATTTATTTCCTGTCTGTCTCCACTAACGCACGGCGACACTGGCGCGCAGCATCCACGCTTAAGGTGTGGCATGACGCCGCCGAGACACTGATTGCTGTGAAAGCCCGGGTCAAGGTGACACCGGGCAGCGGCAGCCACAACAGAGCGAAAACAAATCAGCTCGAGTGCGGCTTTGACACATGCTGCTGACACCAGTCAAAAAACAGACACTCAAACACTGCTCTTAAATCACACACTTGAACCCTTCACCTTTCAAAGTACACATTGAGACGCCTACACGGTGCCTTTGGGAGATCAAGAGCTGCTCAGACTTGCACTGTGAAACCACCGAAAATCCTGGGAAACAATTAACAGCTGAATCCATCCCAAGCCTCTTTCCACCACTCCCCACATTCAACACCCAGAAAACATCTATGTATGCAAACCATCCATCCTTCCCCCCGCCACCCCGGATTCATCCGGCTCACCTTTGTCAGTCGAGCGCCCGTCTGCTATAGGCGATAAAAATCCTGCAGCATAGTAAAGGAGATCCTAAACAAAACAAACAAAAAAAAAAAAGAGGAGCTTGTAGGGGCACGGAGAGGATATAAAAAAAAAACAACGCGGGAGGAGAGAAAAAGAGGACAAAAGATAGAGGGAGGGAATAGAAAGGGGGGAAGAAGGGAGGTAGAGAGAGGTAAAGAACGGCCCAGACAGCCAGAGAGCTCTCCACAATGTGAGCAGCGAAGGGAGGGCGAGCGCCAGGTGTCAGGACGCATACACTCACCGAGCATCTACACACACATGCACTCACACAGCCACAAACACAAGCAGACAGGCAACTCGCTCTCACTCCTCCTCCTCCTCCTCCTCCTCTTCTTCCTCCTCCTCTCACTCTCTGGCAGCAATAACTCTCCCTCATCCTCCTCTCTCTCGCTCTCTCTCTCTCTCTCTCTGTCTCTCTTCTTTCAGCCAGGGTAGAATTCCTTAACTCTTTCAAAGCCAGTCACCTCCAAAACTGAGGCGCTACCTAACGATCACTTAGGCGCAAAGGTGGCATTTGTGAACGCTCATGAACGCATTTTTGTGGCCACTTGGGGGCAGAGGAAACGAGATGTAAACGCGAATTATGCAAACATGTTAGCCAACAGTTGCCAGCTTTTGCATCCAGTTTCTGAGGGAAATACGAGGTGTGTCAGAAAAGCTTCAGGACTGGTGTCACAAAAGACATATTTCAAATCCAAACTACAAGTTTTCCCCTTCGAAGTCATCTCCCTGGAGTCACTTCCCCAGCCTTCTCTGCCTTAAACGCCGCCATGCACTCCTGGAAGGGGTCTTCAGCCATCTTGATGTACTCCACGTCATCAAAACGGGTCCCCTTGATGAACCCCTTGAGCTTAAGGAGGAGGAAACAATCCCACAGAGCCAGGTGGGGTGAGTAAGGAGGTTGCTCCAGCACGGCCATGTTCTTCTCAGCCAGGAACCGTCGGATGCTCAGGGCGTTGTGAGCGTTGCCACGGTGGAGCAGCTACAACTTCTCCTGGCCACAACTCTCGCCTTTTCTTGCGCACTGAACGAAGCAAACGCCGCAGGATCTCTTCGTAGACGTGCTGGTTGATCATCTGAAGGGGAAAACTCGTAGTTTGTAGTTTGGGTTTGAAATATACCCTTTGTGACACCAGTCCTGGAACTTTTCTGACACACCTCGTATTTGACTACAGCTGCTAATTTTGCCTAAATTCCAACCAGCTAATCGATCACTAACATTTTCTGTCTCCTGTTTGGAGCTGGCCAAGTCACGTACACTGGGCTTATTGGACATTTGTTGCTGAAAACATGCTGGAATCATTCTATAGAGTGCTGAGAATGAACGCTAGTGATATATGTCCAAATGGGCATGAGGAGGTGCACCGTTTTCCAGCGTTGGACACTTGATGGCTGTACATTTAGGCAGAAATAACAATAATTCATCCATTCATCCATAATCTATACACCACATAATCCTCACTAGGGTTGTGGGGGGGCTGGAGCCTATCCCAGCTGACTCAGGGTGAAGGCAGGGGACACCCTGGACAGGTCACCAGTCTATCACAGGGCTACACTTAGAGACAGACAACCAAGCACACTCACATTCACACCTACGGACAATTTAGAATCACTAATTAACCTCAACATGTTTTTGGACTGTGTGGGAGGAAGCTGGAGAACCCAGAGTGAACCCACGCTGCACGGGGAGTGCCCCCACCGGGACGCGAACTGGCGACCTCCTTGCTGCGAGGCAACAGTGCTACCCCAATAACAATAACATTAATACAAAATACCTATATAGTACTTTTCAAGACACTCAACAATGCTTTCCAAAGCATCGCACAAAATAAATAGAATGAGTGTCCCGAAAGATGATTTATATGTTTTCCAACAGGAACCAACATAGTCCTCGACTTCCCACAACTATGCAAACATTGGCTCTTCTCGTTATGATGAAAGCTTCACTTGGAGGCTTTCTGCCCCTGGATTTTAAACCACATCAACATGCCTACTCATTTGGATACCTTGGCTATTTGTTGGCTTATGCAAATTTCTTTATTTGCATAAGCCAACATAACACTCCATTGAAACGCAAGACGCTGCTAGCTGGATGCACAGCTGCTTCCTAAAACAACGAATGGCAAGTCAGTTTCGCATTTGCATAAAGCTAAAGTCCAGGCTACTTAATGTAAATCAGGAGCGTGAAGCCACCACTCAATGCCTCTAAAAATTCCAGAAAAATGTATACACTAATCGTTGTCAGGATAAAATCTCGACAGATTAGGCAACTGCCTTATTGTAACTCTTACTTCTTTAATAAAATGTTTAAGAAACACATTTCGGTGAACTGTTTTCGTAGTTGGTACGACTTGAAATCCAGGTGCAGGCAACCCATAACTCTTCCTGTTGGAGCGGGACTGTCAATCATCTATCTCTAGTTCTCCAATCCAGTGTTGGGAAGCTGCGCAACCCGTTGACTTCAAAAACACCCCTGTGGACACGTACCATAAGGCTCAGTGTTCATCAAAGCATTTCTTGCCAGCTGAGAAAACCCAGACGCATATTTGGACCCGCAGCATTTTTTCAGCTGTAGCTACAGTAGCTATAATACAAAATATTCACGGATGTAATGTGTTGTCATCATTTTATTGAGTCAGCTGACAGCTGCTTATGTGGAAGACAAAATGTTCCATGCATTATTTTTCATATTGATATTGTGGCAGTCCAAGGATGGCATCTGGTGCAAACATGGATATCCAGAGAACACCAGTATTAATGTTTCTTTCAGTGTTTCTTAGCTGTTCTTCAGCAGATGCACAAATACAATGTGACGATGGGTCAGCCTAATATTTGTTCCACCACTTGCATTGGACAACTGGCTAAAAAGTGACAGTGACGAGTGCAGCATTTTTCAAATCTTGGTGACCAGAAAAGAAACACCAACACGCAGCGCTCAGCACCTTGTCGGACCACTGGTGCCCCTATTGCAAACAAATGGAATAATATGCAGAGCTCTAGAGTAAAGCAACAAACTAAAACAGCA
>NW_007578236.1:138304-141311 GCF_000690725.1 Stegastes partitus
GTGAAAAAAATATAGGCCATATATATTTCATTTTTACTGCATCATACAATAATGTTGAAATATTACAAGAGAGAAGGGAAGCAGGTTTAAGCTCCACATTTGATACATCAAGTCTCAAATTGCCTCCTTGCTTTCTTCTATTTGAGTCGCACAGATGGGACGACATGCAGATAACATCAATATAGATGACATTTTAAAAGCTCCAATATCACAGAGACACGTACACCAGGGCGCTCGATGCCCGTCATGGAGCCACAGCCGAAACATGCCTCTGTAAAAATTCATAAAATTGTCTTGTGTGTTGGGACACGGAGAGGGGGCTTCTGGGTAATAGGGATGGCGATGTACTCTATCGTAGCACTTTCAACACACGTCATTACTTTTTAAAAAAAACATGCACTGTACCATTTATTGTGTGGATGAATTTATGAGTGAACTGTCTGTATTAGAGCAAAGGTTATAGTCTTATTTGTGGAGGTAATGTTTTCACTCCAGCAGTTGTAGAGTGCATTCATAGATTTTAATGAAATTCTGTAAACTTATGCTGCAGGCCGTCAAAGTGGGTGTCGGGAAAGCAAGGAGGAGAACCCAAATACAGACGAATCACGTAGGCAAGGACAGTCTTTCGGTGATTTATTAACGAGCGCAAATAACAGAAGGCAAGTCCAGGCAGGAAGGCGGGTTAGCAGGCAAACAAAGCCGGGCTGCAAGGCAGAGACTGTGGTCCAAGAGGCAAAAATGTGGCTGTCAGGAAAACAGGTAGAGGGGGAAAAAAAACAAGGCTTAAGTGGCATGCACGAGCACCACACAGTCTGGTAAGTGGAAAACAGGTATATATACAGGTGAGATGGGTGTGGTAGGCAGGTGAGAGGGCCCAGACTGAAAGACTGAGGACCTCTAGTGGATGGAAGAGGTGATGCGTGGTAGACACATAACCCAGAGCTGAACTGGAACATGGCTGAGGGACAAATAATTATAGTTGTGACAAAAGCAGTTGTTAAACTAAATCTGGAAGGAGTATTTTATCTTTATTTTACTTTTAGGCATTAATTCAGTTATTTGGATGGAAACAGGCTGGACATGCACTTGGATAAAGAAGGAAACAAGAGCGTCGTCAGCCAGGAGGTGAACCGTGGATGTTGCAGATATGCAATATGCGCCTTCACCCTTATGCTACACTGTACAAAAAGACATCTGCCAAAAACAAAGAAAAAGAAAATCTAGTAGCAAAAGTGCCATGAAAAATATGACAAATAACAGTGGAATACACTAACAATCAAAAACTGTTTTTAAAAAAAACAGGAAAAATAATGGCAAACATTTGTAAAATGATGGTATTTTTAGGGGATTTAAACACAGTAGTGGAATTTTAAGACACACATTGTAAAAGAACAAATTACTATTTATAAAAATACAGAATTTTAATATGGACATGATTCATAGTTTGACTGTTTTATATATGTTGAACATGCATTTTTTTTCTCTTTGATTTACTGGTTATTACATGTAATTTAACAAAACAGGGAAAATCGGTTAAATAACAGCTTAAGAATCATTTATGTTTTTGGTCAGTATCATTTTTCTTTTAGATATCAGCAAATATCTGTACGCTAATAATATCTTTCGCAAATTAAAAAAATTGTGAAAAAAAAAGAAAAACATTTGTAAAAATATAGATTTCTGATGTTGACGTTTTTGGTAATTTTGGGCTGTTTTTAAAAGTTAACTAGGAAATTAAAACATTTTTGTTGTTGAAAAACAAAAACCAAAAAACTAAAACACTTTTTCGCAGTGTACCAGGACTTATCTTTATCTTTACCAAGTATTAACAAGTCTAAGCAGGAACACGTTCGGCTCCTGAAGTGCTTTCAAGTTTGTTTATTTTCTATTCCAAATTAATTTTTTTCTGGCTCAGTCACTCAGGACATATTTTCCCCTAGTTTTTATGTTCATAATCATTTTAAAAAATCCTGTTTTCTGCTTTTAAAAGACACGGTTCACAGCAATTTACAGAAACAAGTCAAGCTCTCAGTCAAAGCGCAGCAAAAACATGCATGGATGAACTCAGAGTTTACATGTTACAAGGCCTATGACTTTCAATGACCGTAACACACTGCCAGCATTACTCCTGCCACTTAAAGGACGCTGTATCTGGGACACAGTAACACCAGCTGCTAAACATCAGTCACCCTTCAGCCATTAACATGTCCTCTATATGAAGATATCAACATGAACTGGGGGAGAACCGACACAGATCCAGAATAAAGTATCTGACGGAGAGAGAGGAAATGAAAAGGAGGAAAAAGGCCATACAGGGAAAGCAGGAAAGTGAGTCGAGCAGAGGAAGGGAAATGGACACATCGAGTTAGCACTATTGACGTTGTGATCAGAGATGGAGGAGAGGTTAGACCAACGCTTCTTTACCCACGCATCATGCTGCCCACTCCCTACTGCTAGAACTGGAAAGCACAAAAGAGCTGCATGGGAGAGACACAACCACAGACTCTTGTGCTGGTCTCCATTTAAATGTCACCGTGCCTCAACACAGCAAGCGAGGTTATTCAGAATACTGTGAGAAAAGCCGTCAAACTACAGGCAGCGCCATTGTCCGTGGGATATTCAAGACCCTGCTGGGGGAGGTGTTAGAGGAGTCTTTCGTGTACCGATTTTAGACGAGCATCGGGCCTTTAAAACAGACTTATAATGGCAATCAAGCTGCCGAGTACAGAAGGCAGACTAGTGGCTCGACAAACAGACATGATTCATGCCATCTTTCACACATCTGAGTGTACTAAAGCAAAAAGCCACAAGAGGATGTGCTTCACTGTGATTACTGCGACGATGGCAATACAAAGGGAACAATGTGCGGCTGAGTACCATCGGCAGCCGCGAGTACTGCTTATTACAGCAAAGAATGCACTTGACAGTATTGTGTGGAATTTTTCAGCAGTTAGCAATAACTATACGGTCTTCGTAGCATCCTTTTAAGGTCCCTTATGGTAAAAAA
>NW_007578236.1:142679-188438 GCF_000690725.1 Stegastes partitus
CAAAGTTGTGCAGGCTGTATACCAGGGGTGGGCAATCCTGGTCCTCGAGGGCCACAGTCCTGCATGTTTTAGATGTTTCCCTCTTCCAACACACCTGATTCAAATGATCAGCTCATCATCAAGCTCTGCAGAAGCCTGATAACGATCCTGATCATTTGAATCAGGTGTGTTGGAAGAGGGAGACATCTAAAACATGCAGGATTGTGGCCCTCGAGGACCAGGATTGCCCACCCCTGGTATACAGACAAGTGACAAATAAACTGGAAGATGTTATGACTTGATTACAGAAGAAAAAGCCCACAGTGTCTCCGTTGTGTTCCAGTGTCTCAGGAAGCTACGACAATCATGAGACTTTCATCCAAATGTACTGCAAACTTTACCCCTACTTTACAGAAAACCAGCACAATAAAATGCAAATTAACACTTGTTTCCACTCGCTTCCATGTATGAGAACATCAGGAGTTGGTTCTTTGAGATAAACAGCTTGTGGTTCCAATTCTCCAGTCAGGCACCATTGAAATATTACAGAAGAAGAGGGCACAACAAGATGATGATGAATTATAAGAGCGCAATTCAAAGCAGTGAAAAACCATGCGGAAAACATGATGAAAACATGGCACTTATGTTTGTTTGAAAGGTCACAATCTCCTCATCTTCACACTTTTTTTTTTGATGTGTTGGTCCGCTGTTATTTTTAGCCTTTTTTTTCAGCCAAGGTTTTAGTAGACATTTTAGGCACATGCTTCACTCCCATCATGATTTATACACAAAGTCTGTCTCATAATGTGCTTTTATGGATGCAACGACTATCCCATCCGAAAATAAAAAATAAAAAATGCCCTGTGATATTTCAGTTTCTTTTTTAATTTTTGATACTTCCACTAACAGTGCAAATTGAAAACGCATATAAAACAGATAGAGACGCACCTCAAGCTCACATTTAACTCACACAAAGCTGCCACCAAAAAACAGATATGTGTGGCTTGTCACAGAACCAACATCTACTATGTGGATTTTTACCATTTTTGATGTCCTGAAAGTAAAATTTAAATTGTTTTATTGAGTTATACGATTGCTTTAAACATTATGTGCTATTGTTTGCATGTTTGTCCTTCTTTCGCTTGTACTCTTGAAAAAGAGACGCACTACAAAAAAGCAGAGAATTGTTTAATTATCTCCAGAACCAGCGAAATAACTGTCACTGCAATGTAGGTGGTAGAGCGAGTCGGTCGATGATGGGAAGGTCGGCGGTTCGATTCCGCCCTGTAACCTTCTTCATGGTCGTCGTGTCCTTAGGCAAGACACACTTCACCCACCTTGCCTGGTGTGAATGCGTGTGAATGGATTGTTTGAGGTGGTGGTCGGAGGGGCCGTAGGCAGCCACGCCTCTGTCAGTCTGCCCCAGGGCAACTGTGGCTACAATCGTAGCTACCACCACCAGAATGAATGGATAATTGATAGTATAAAGTGTCTTTGAGTGTCCAGAAAAGCGCTATATAAATCTGATCAATTATTATATTAGGACTAGAATAAGAAGATTTGGAGAAAAGTTAGTGGAACATTGTGCTAAGATTTCCTGCCCTAACCAAGACTCTGGGAAAAGATGTTTCACTCTGTCACATTCTCCAGCCTGAAGGACTTAAAGGAGGTCATTCAGTGAAGGCACATGACAAGGGCGGTATGTGCATCAAGTGGCTCCAATGAACCATAATGATGGGCCCATAAGTGCCTCCCACACTCCACGAGATAGCAGAGTGCCAGCGCTGACACTTTGGGCACATCATCTCTCAGCCCCCCCTGCCCTCTCAACAGTCTGCCTACAGTCTGAACTGTCTTTGACCTTCAGCACACTTTTTTGCCACGGCTTTGTCACCATGGTTACCCAGTGACGGGGGCCGCAGGTGCCCACTGATGGGGTTGGCAGCTTCAGGGGCCCCGAGTCGCCCACCCGATCGACACCGGTTATATTGTGTCTGACCCCGTTCGCGACTGGAACTTCTCCTGTTATGTGCTGTTTTGGGAGCAGCTGATGAGGCCACTAAAGGAAGCGAGGACCACTCATGTCACCGCTAATGAAACCTTTACAGACCGGCTCCGGAACAGACTTTATAAAATGATAATGAGCTTTCTGAGAGGGAAGTATACGAGACAATCCTCTGAGGAAAGAGAGCAACTGAAGAGCCGGGGAAAAAAAAAAAAAAGCACTTTCTGACAGTTTCGTAAACACTTTATCTCTCGAGCTCTGATGAGGAAAACAGATTACGCCCGTGCATATATCTGCATAAGAAGGCGTCTCATAGTTAGGAGACACTCTTGATACAGCAGCTTTACTCCTGCAGACAGTTTTGTAGTGCTTGCTCTGTCAATGCTGCATAAAAGGCACCTCAGAATGTCAACAGCTGAAGGAAGAAAGCAAAATGACGAAACTAAAGAAGGTCGCAGACATCAGACTGTTGTTCTGAGTAACCAAAGGTCAAAGCTCCTCGCGGCAGCTGGGCACCATATTGATTCACAGATTCATTTGTGTGCCTTGTTGGCTACAGTTCCTGCCTACACCACATCTTAATGTTCACATTTAAAGTGAATTAAGATATACGGAGGTTGGTACTATACAGTGGGAGAAAACAGAGGAGTGAATAGATGAGCAGCTACAATAGCCAGAGATCAGCAAAATGATGCAATGACATGATTAGCTGCAAGTATTCCAACAAGTGATTCATTTTTTAAGTCATTTTTTAAAAACTTCTTGGCATTGGATGTGTGCTGCAAATTGATTATGGCTTTCTCAACTCTTAAAATAGTGACACTCGATCTCAAATCATCAAATTTTTAGCAATAGCTTCGGCTCGACCGTCTCCAAATAACCTGAAAATGTTATAGCATAACACATGGATGTTCATAAAGATATTTGTGAAATCTTTGCTTGATACATCAAATAAAATCCGAGATAAATAATCCTTTAAAAACTATCCGCCAACCTACTTTCAACAAGGTTTTCGTGCATTGAAATTTGAGGTTAATTAATTAAAGATCATTTTCACTTTCTTTCCACATTTCTCATCATGTCATTGATTCAGAATGTGAAATGTTGGAAAAGCAGATGAAATAACCTTTGATTATGGGTGAGTTGAAATATGAACAAAGAACTGAATCTGTCATAAAAAGTTCCATCTTTAAGTAAAGGTTAACAAAATAAATGGATAAGAAGTCAGCTCGTGGTTTTTTCTGAACCTATGCAGTTACACGCCACAGTGATACAAAACAAAACATACAGCATACTTTTCTATGTAAAATCCTTGGTCACAAATATGAAAAAAAGATATTTTTGTGTGACTTTCACAAGTGATTCGGCAGCTGTAACATGAAACCAAAAGTATTAGTAGATAGCCGCAAACTTCAATGTGTGTAAAAAAAATATGCTAAAAGTGGGTTGACAGGTTATTTTTGCATTAAATTATCTCGAGAGAAGGGCTGTGATTATTTGAGCTGGAAAAACCCAACAGGAAGTAGCAACTATTTCTGACAGCATCTATATAGATTCTCAGTCATGGTAATCATAAGCGCTTCAACTGGACTTCTCTGTTTGCTTCTTGAAGGACGTTTTACCTCTCATCAAAGAGGATTCTTTAGCCCGACTCAACTGAAGTTCTCCTAAACTAAATTATTGATCTACACACATACATTGGTATCTGCACACGTAGCCTGATAAACGCTCATATGAACACTTTCTTTGACAGAACATAATTCAGAAAAGAAGCTTGGAGCAATAGAGAAACATCACTGAGTTTTTCCTCAGCAAAAAAAAGGTCTATTTCATACAATACTCTCAGCACCGTCTGCAGCACATGTAGCAGAGTACACATCCCAGCTGACGGTGATGCGGAGTCAAGCTTTGCCTTCGTCGCTAACTAGTTTGTGAAATACATTGCTGGACAGTTACACAATCATTTCCCCTTATTAATAGAACTCTAACATATAAACAATGTCTGCTGGTAAATCAATATCTGAATTTCCTGCTCCCCAAAATCAGCCCCAAAAACCCAGCATAAGCCGGGCTCTAACCAAAATGACAGTGAAAAATATTCATAGTGCTTGGGTACTACAACCATAGCAACCTTGACATTTTCCAATCTGTTGTGAATGGAGCAAGTGAAGGGCTACACATGACATCCCTCTGCAGGAGGACGATGTTCCCGCATGTTAACAGGACCTGGTTCACTGAAATCACTCCATTCATTTTTTTTCCCTGGGTGCATTAATACAGGAAGGAAGGGCACATTCTGTGGAGCAGTAGGTGCCAATCTGTCGCTCTGTGGAGATCAGCCAGGATCTGCTCATGTTAAGCTGCTGCCGCCGCCGCCGCCCCTCCTGCAGCCTCATACATCTATCTGAAAATATTCTACAAGGGGGGGGGGACGATTTATTTCTATGCAGTCAATGCAGCCACTAATGTTTACTGGATATTCAATAGCTTGCTTTGCATTTAAGTAGCAATATATATGTAAATGTGCAGCATCTGCATATACATTTTTATCCAATGCATTTATTAGATTTTAAAGTACACCGACTACTCAGCAGATAAAATCATAAATACACACGCAAACACAAAAAAAAACGAACTAAATAATGGATGAAAGCGATATGCAAATTGTCCGCTAACTAGATCTGGACGTAACTGTTGATTTTGAGATCACAGTCGAGAGAGGGATTGCTCATAATTTAAGCACTCAATACCAGACAGTTCTCGCTTATTATATTAGTCATCCAAAATTGTACCAGAAGACGGTCAGAATGCATTTGTCTTTTCAGCCCATCAAATCTTGAACATGGCAGTGAAGGTTTATAATTAGCGTGTAGAGGAATACTTATCATAGCAGCGTGTAAAACCGTAGCATCCTTCGTTTATGGCAGTTCAACGATTCCACAAATCATGACGTTACACTTGATTTTCTATTTAAATGCACAAAGAAAAGCTGACACATTACAAAAGAAGTGTATATGCCACAGTGCAAGTTGCTTTAAATTAACTCGATTGGGAAATGTAAAAGCCGCAGTTATGAGACAATGACTTTGCTGGAATTACCCAGCGCCGGCGGACTCTTATCTGCAGCTTAAGACTGACAATAACTGCATTTACACTGCATTAGGCCTGGCTGTTGTGTCACTCCTTTTGCTCGTGCCTTCCAGCTCAAAGCATGTTTGCTGATCTGATGATCTCTAATTAGATTTCTCAACCACTGTGGAAAATGAGCCATCAATTAGAGTGCTGTAATTAGGGGGACCGATTTGATTCCTGTCAAGCACCTGCTGCCTTCAGACTTGTCAAGTTACTGGAACTGGAGGAGAAACATGGTAGCGTTTGTGCCAGAAGACGAAATGGAAGGGATGACTCCTGCAGAATAGTCATATTAAAAGAAAATCTAATTAGATTTTTAGCCCTTATTTGGATTTCTTTTATCAAAAAGGGGGTATTGAGTAAGTATATCTCTTGAATACTCTTTAATAACAGCTCGTATCTTTCTTCTGCATCAAACAAAGAACAGAAAAATAACAGGTTGGCAAGAGTGTCGTTAATTCACAGAGGCCGGTTTGAATCTGCCAGAGTGAGATGTACAACCATGAAGAGCAGAGTGTTGGCTGCAAGTACATACAAAGCAAACAGATTACATTGTGGGCTTCATAAACCTGGTTGCTTCAATCCAACTTCAGTGCATTCACCTGATTAATTTGCTTCGATCGGACCAGTATAAAAGTTGTCAATCGAACTCCGGTGCAGGCTAAACAGTAGGATTACGGCTGCCTGAATAGGAGGGCCTGAACGATTAATCGATTTCAAATGAAGTCGCAATTTGAAACAACGCAATTAGCAAATTGCAAAGGCCACACTGTAGGTTATACAAGGTGCGGCTATTAATTAAAAGGAACAACGCTGTTATGCAATTTTATTCAATTCAGGCAAATTGAAATTTCCAGGGTGTTGTTTTCGCGTGCCCATTGATCAATGGTGACTCGGCTGACATAAGCTCAGTCTCATTATTTAATAGCCACGTTTCGTGCATTTCGCAGCGTGTCAGGGTTTAAAGTGTCGTGTCAGTGGCTTTTACAAATTCATGCAGTCCTCTTCGTGTGACAGTCATGCTTTTGATGCTCTATCACATGTTTTAAATCTATTACGCTGTGAATATTGAAGTGAAGCTTGCCAGAAAAATCGCAATTAGATACTCCCCCCCCCCTATTCCTTCAGGCCTAATCTCGGTCCAAAGTGGGCTCTGGTGTGGAAAGAACTGTGTGAGTACATACATAATTACAATCCACAAGCTATTATTAAATCTATCTGCTGATCGTGAGCTGCTATGAAAGGATCTCCCTCCGAGGCATAAACAATGTATGGCCGTTATTTATACAAGACGGCACTCATGCGTGGCCCGCACTCATGTGTGACCACAAGATGGTCACGCATGAGTGCAGGAATTCTGCCTGACTCGACAAAAACTGAAAACGAGACACTGTAGAGGTGTGTTGCACTGAAAGGTGAGGAGAGCAGCTCTCTTCCCACTACCTTGTTCAAAAAAAAAGCCTAATTCTGACCTGCTTCTGTCTGTCTGTCATGCAAAGTCGAATCAGAACACTGACAATTAATGCAACAATCAGTTTTCTCCTAGTGAGCATAAAAATGAAAACACATGACTTGCATAACTGGCTGTCAGGCTGTGGAGATCTGATTCCCCCACACGTGTGTCTGGTGACGATGATGCAGGATGACAATCACTAAAACTGTGTATTCAGTGAGCTGTCAGTCCATATGACTTCATGCTTGCAGCTCTTGGGTTTGTTTGTGTAAAGTCAGGGGGAGAGAGAACCGGACCACAGATCAAACTCTGGTTCTTCCACGTTCTGGACCACGTGAGTCGAACCACATCAATGTTTGTCACAGGACGAAACACTGAAGCAATGTCTTAGTAAGTTATCAGTCAATATCATGTACTATTGCGATTATAATGGGATTATTTTCAGGTAAATCATAAAGCTTGCTAATCCAAATTAATTTCAACTCTGAGACCGAGCACATGCATGTAAACTACAATTTGTGTGCTCGACTGCCACCCTCCAGCCCGTCTGTCTCAGTGCTTATTAGTCATGCAACAGCTCCCTGTCCAGACACCCCAACCTTTCAACCCCATTCCTCATTTTCTAATCAGCCAGTACCATAAACTGTAATTGCAGTGTCAGGCTGTTGACTTTGTTTCAAGTCTAGACCCACTTCTACCTCCTGATGGGAGCAAGAAGTCGGCGGCAGTCAAAATTTTACTAAAACACCACAAATATGAAACAAACTCCTCCACACGCCTCCAATTTTTATTTTTTTTTTAACCTCATGCGGCAGATATAAACAGTGTAATATGTGAGAGCATGAGGGGTTTTCAGTCTCACTTTTTGCTGCTCTGTCACAAAGGAAGCTTTACATACTGGTCAAAGTGCGCTCTGTGTCTTCACAAAAAGGCTTATGTGTGATGTTGTTTTTGTTCCAACAGCTTGTATCTTAGGGGGGAACGTTCCCGTCTTGAATGGCATCTAATTAATCACAGAGTGCTTGGACTGAGAAGAATCAAGTTCGCAACCGACTCAACTATTAATGATACCGTCTGAGGACAAAACGGGCAACGCGATGTCGCTTCCCCGAGAGATAACGCCCTCCTCCCCGAGTGTGTCGCGATACAGATTTGTAAAATCCAGCCTCATTGCAATCAGAGCAGCTTATCTGTGTTATTCAATTTAAAAACTGCCATTCACCGGCTTAGTAACTTGGGGTTCAAACAATTTCTCCAGTGCAGATCAAGGGACAGCTGGCTCATCTGTTGTCTTCAGATTAGCGTGTCTATTCCCCCCTCGCAGCTCTGGCGTTCCTAAAGCCAGAAGCTGCCTTGTAACCGCATCAAACACTGAGGACGATCATCTTATCTCACCATCTCACATCTGAACCCAAGACCAATTTCGGCATCCAACATATAGGAGCTCTTTTTAGGGTGACAAGTCCTTCGTTTTGAGCCAAGTGTTCCTCCCTCAGCAGCAGGAGGAGAGGGATGTGGGTTCACAGCGCTCCCTGTCTGTCGCACGCTGATAAGTCAGGGTCCTCCTTGCGTCCTTGAAAGCAACGGAGCGGCTTATTAAAAACCCCAAATACATATGCGCGGGCACGTTCTAAATAAGGGTAAATTATGTGTTTAAATGGCAATGGTGTCAACGCAGGCATGCTTCTTCTAAAGTATGCACATTATGGGCGCTACAAACTGCTGGATACAGATGTTGCAGTCGAAGGGACAGATTGCAAGAGCAGCACTTGTACCAGGGATGAGCGCATTCCCTGCAAAGTGACAGCAACAGATACGAAAACGCCGGATGGTACTCCAGTCATGCATCGCTGCTTGGTCTACTTCACACATAAATACGCAAACACACCAGCAGGCACAGTGGCGGCATGTTTGTCAGCAGCACATATAGAAGGCCTTGCAGAGAAGGTCGTCATTAGATAAATACATAGGAATTACTTGATAAACGCAAGTCTTGATTAATGTAGGTCAAAATGAAAGAATTAATATTTCACAAAAATGTGGTCAAGCTAATAAATATGCAAGTCAGCTGTGAGAAAAATGTCACATCAATGACAGTCCTAATAAGCAGTCACTGTAGTTGTATGGATTTTTCATAAACAGCTCTGTTACAAGTTTGAGGGGAAAAAAGTGGGATATTTCAAGCTTTACGGAGTTAATCTGTTCAACTGGACAAAGGCCCCCAGAATGCAAATTTCCACACAGTCATAAAGAGCCTGTCCCGGGGAGACAGTTAAGAGAGCGGAGGTTGTGAGATTGCCTTAGCAATAACCTGAAACTTATTAGAATCAAATAAGAGCGACTGTACTTTTACAAAATGAACAGCGCAAACTATCCCAAGAGTTGCTTTTGGCTGGGATTATCTAGCACATCAAAGGCCTCGTTCCTCAAAGTGGTACTAAAAAAAGATAACCAATGTTACTGCCAGGCAAGAGGAAATATTCATGACCTTTGTGAATGAAATTTAAGACTTTTTAATACCTTGTAGGGCTCTTTTGAGTCTGTGAATGATACTGGCACCCTACCACGCGCCATAAAACCATTTTCAAATATGACAAAATTGTACGTGCGAAAACTTGTTGCGACGTTTGAGGTTTACGCAAAGTGCTAAAAGTGGCTCAGCAACAGGAATCTCTTACTGCGAAAACAGCTGCAGGATCCGATGTGTATGCATCACGAGCAAATTAACATTGTGCCTTTATTACAGCTCTGATGGCACAGCACGGGAGGTGATCATTAACCAGCAGGGTTTCTATCTGGTAGATGAAGGAAGGAATAGCAATGTAGCGAAACAAACCTCCAGCGACAAAATAATAGTGAAACCTACACCAAGCAGGTGGTAGAGAGCGACTGAATTGATGTGAAGAGAGCCTCCTGAGCTGAAGGCTGACACAACATGTTATGGCTGCGCGAGGCTAAACAATCAAGGCCGGCTCAGATATTCCCCGTTGTGAATGTATAAAGGAAACACAAATCTTCAGTGCAGCATACCATGGCATGACCAAAGCATGCTTTAAGTGCCAGAGAAAAACTGGTGTTAAGCTTTGACAACAGGAGCCGAAGCTTTTCAAGCAGCACAACTGGGGTTGGTCTGAATCCACAACATTGTGCGAGAGTTTTACTCACTTCAAGCCCCTTTCAGACAGAGGATATGTAACATTGCTGGCTTTATTCGTCTGTAAGAGCCAATTCATGCTTTTCTGCGTCCGTGTGCGCAGACCGATGTGGATTTTGAAAGGACTGCAGTTCATCTGTACCATAGGAACACATAGAAATACCCGGGGCTGTTCTTACAGATTAGACTATAGCAACCGTGTCAGTCAACATTCCTGAGGCGTATCGAGCACAGTGGGCAGATGTAACACAGGATTTCTGGAGAATTTAGAACTTCCCACTGTGTTTGAGCAGCATCAATGGAAACCCAGTACAAATAAAAGCACTGTTAATGTCCTGCAGCAACTACTTCTAAATCTAAAGGTGTGGATGATGAAGAACCTCCTTTAAATTTCTTTGTTTTAAACACTATTTGATCAACTTGCGAGCAGTGCAGACAGTTTGCACAGTCACAAACTTTGGGCTGTGGACCCTCACGAAATTCAGCTGATGATGAAATTTGCATCGTGTACCTTTGCAGACAAGAAAAGTATTGAAATAGCTTTTAAAGCAGGCAATCCTGGTCCTGGAGGGCCACAATCCTGCATGTTTTAGATGTGTCCCTCTTCCAGCACACCTGATTCAAATGATCAGCTCATCATCAAGCTGCACATGCAGGACTGTGGCCCTCGAGGACCAGGATTGGACACCCCTGCTTTAAAGGAAGGCCATTCTGTCATTCAGACACTTTTACATTAATGTTCTCACTACTTGTTAAACTCAGAGGAAGCACTCCTACAAACTAAACTAAACATGTTGTGAAAACCTGGATCTCAAATATTATTGGTGAGAATCTGAGCTGTTCAGTCTTGATTGCAGACATTTCCGTTTGCAAAAGATGTGAAACTGTAGAGCAAAGCAAAGCGAAGGTGTTTCCTGATTTTAGCATGCAAACAGGCTCTTCTTCTATCCGTGATGTTTTAGGACCAGTATCCTCTAATTGCTTTACACAACTCAAAGCATGTCACTCGGGAAGTTCAGACTTGTGCCACGTTGAAACCGACACGGAAATGTTTCTAGTAAAATGTTACGACTGCTGTTTCAATTGGCTGTTCATTCAGACGTGAAGCTAATAAATTCAGAAGCTGTCAGATTAATGGAAGGAAGCGCTCGTCTCCAAGGGGCTTTAGATGCTTGGGTTTCTAGCCGTTACGCAACGCTATCAGGAAGATGTGCGACTGGTCCAGCCAGAGTCATAAAGTGCTAACTTGAGCGACAAGAAGAGCAGATGTTATGAACCCTGAGCCCTGGTCTTGACATTAGAGTCAGTGGGATTACATGAAGAGACGGAAGCAAGCCTACATCTACAACTGTGTCTCCAAAATGTTTAGAACAACATACTGCCAAATTCCTATACAGATGTGTAGGAGAAGAACTGGCTGATTTAAAGGTGAATGTTTTGCTCATTTATATGTCATAATTAGGGTTTTAAAGCATCTTCAACGGCTCCGAGTTCATCTTCAAGACTCCAAATACTTTCCATTTCCCCGAGCCGCATGTTTCTGCATCCTAAAAATACACCCGGAGAACTTGCCAACACCTTCTGTGTGCTGACAGGCAGATGCGTCATTGTTTGTGGCTGGCATCAGAAAACAGACTCACCACTGCTGCGACTCTTGCGGTTGGCCTTCCCCCCCGTCAGCAGCATCTTCAAGCTGTTCCTAAACATGACTGCAGCAGATGCCCTGGACTCGACTACAGAAAAATCTGTTGGCGGAAGAAGAGACAATGCACATTAACATTTCTGAGGGGCACTTTGCAGTATGTCCAGCTGCCTGCCGTGAGATCTAACTGACACTGTTAACACTGGAATTCATTAGCGGAAAAGCATTATCAGGGATATCAGAGAGAGAGAGCAACAAGGCAAAGCTGAATTCTCAAGACGGGGGAAGAGAAGAAAAGAAAAAAAGAGAACCTTCAAAAGGAGTTAATGGGCCAGAAAACTGAAGTGGTGGGAAATCCCATTCATGTCTTATCTACGTCATCAAACAGCGAGATCAAATGCTGCCTTGTAATTAGGAAACAATAGGAGGAAGAACCAGCGGTTCTACTACACTTCCGAAAATAATAAAGAAGCCTGACCCGATGTTTGAAGAGTCATTGATTGATAATTGAGGCAAAAACACCGGGACATAAAAATGATTGCTTCCTGTAGCTGTATGACTCATTTCTACACTGAGACAAGAAGAAAAAAATAGAGAGAAGCATAAGTATAAAAAAAAAAAAAATAGGGTTGTAGAGATCCATAGAGTAGATTAGATGATCTCTGAGTACATAAAGTCTAAATTCTCTGATTCCAGATTCTTACATTTGAATATTTTCTGGCTTCCTTCTTCCTCTGCGACAGTAAGTTGAATATCTTGTGGACAAAACAGGCCTACTTGGAGCAACATTTTGGACTTTTGGAAACAACTTCACAGTCCATACGCCAAACAACTAATTGATTCATCGACAGGTTCATCGAGGTAGACAATAAAAGCTAGTTGCAGCCCTAAAAAAATTTTTTAAAAACCATTCCTGCAGTTCATTTTGCACAAATAAAGCGAGGCAAGGTTCACCTTTAGAAGATGAAGACCAGCTTGAAGAAAAGTGTCTAGTACATATAGTGGCACATGGGACAGAAGTTTGGCACAGATGATAGAGTAAATAAACTGTACCTGTATATAGTGTGTCTCTGAGACTACACCTGGTGGAGGTTGGAGTGTCGGTACAACAACAACAATGTATTACAGAGACTCCAGCTCCATTAAAAACTACAAAAGTACATGTTGATACACGGGATACATCACTTTCAGGCCTTGAAACATGTGCATATGTTCACTTTCAATGCAAACATGACAGAACCACTTCAGTATTTACTCATAAATATCGTTCTTACTCTTGCTTCATTGTTCTAGCTTGTTTCTTTATTTCTTAGACAGAGAGCTTCAGATTCATCAGAGTTAAATTCCTTGTTTGTGTGTTCAAACCCAGACAGTAAAGCTGTTTCTGATTCTAAATGCAACAATGGGAGAGGTCTTTTTTTTAAACTGTGAAAACAAGGGCAAACATCTGTAAAATAATAATACTGTAGTGGATTTAAATACCATAAAACAGTGCAATGTTACAGCCACACATTGTACAAGAACAAATTATATATATTACTAAAAACATATTTCTAATGTGGACATTATGAACAGTTTTGGTTTTGCTTTTGTTTTTTGTTTCTTTTACAATCAACATTTAAATTAATACTATTTTTATCACTAAATATATGAAATTTAACAAAACAGGGAAAATTGGTGGAAGTTCAAAAAAAATATTTATCACTTTGAATCCTTAATACACAGTTTTTCTTTCAAATAACTAGAAATATATGTTTACAAAAATCCTTTTCCTTTCAATAAATCATAAACAGACCCCAAACTAAAAAAAAGCTACAGGAACTACAGGAGCATACACAATTGAAAGCAATACAAAATGTGAGAGCATTACTGCATTATATTACATTACATGTTAAATTGCCACCTGGTGAGTGGATTCTGTTTCTTACTTTGCATAAATAAAGACATTTTCACCATTCATTAGTGCATAAAAAAAAATCACAGAAATGCATGAAATTAGGTGTTGGACACACAAAATTCCCTGTGGGAGGACTTCACTAAGGCATGGAAGAGGATTAGGGCCACTGAAGAAAAAAATAATACAATTCTGAGAAAAAAGTCAGAATTCTGAGATTAAAGTCAGAATTCTGACTTTTTCCCAGAACATTAAAAAAAAAAAAAATTTAAATCCAGGAGATTTTTTTTAAATCTCTGAAACAAAGTCAGATTTCTGAGAAAAAGTCAGAATTCTGAGATTAAAGTCAGACTTCTGAGAAAAAAGACACATTTTTGAGAAAAATGTCAAAATTCTGAGATTTAAGTCAGAATCAGAATTCTGACTTTTTCCCAGAATATTAAAAAAAAAAAATTAGAATAAATTCCAGGAGATTTTTTTGTCAATCTCTGAAAAAAAGTCAGAATTCTGACTTTAATCTCAGAATTCTGACTTTTTTTCTCAGAATTTTGTGATTTTTTTTCTTCAGTGGCTCTAATCCTGTTCCGTACCACGGTATCACCAACAATGTTCAAATAAATTCAACGCTTACGAACAGTGCAGGAAATGGGGTGAAGTAGTTACAGAGTGACAAAGCCCACACAGGGAGGCTGGCTGCTGTTTGGTTCCTATTTTAATACAAAAGTCAACATTTGTGTTAACCACTCTTTAACCTTCACTGTGTATTAATGTACCCGTGACAGGTCTTCTATTTAAACCTAATCTTCCCCTAAACCTAACCAAACACAGGTGGAAATATCCCCGCTCTACGGCACTCCTATGGATCGCATTCAGAGCAGAAGCAGGTGACCTCTGCGGCTGTTCAGGTTACGACTTGATGATACTACAATAGCGACAGATAACACACTGGCTGCTTTCCAGATCACATTCTTTTTCCCCTTTTTACTTTCGGTATGCACTGCAGCTGCCCTCACAAAGTACATACGCTTGTTTGCAGTGTGAATACAAGCAGGAGATACTACGTTGTTCTAACATCGCGCCCTGAACTTTGACCGTCTCACTCATATATCCGTCTGCAGTGTGAAGGGAGCTGCCATCTGTCTGAGCGCTCTCAGAGGCTCAGGCTTGTTTATACTCGCATGAGGCACCACGACATATGTGACGTATTTTAAGCTGCATGCAGAGGATTGTAGGTCCGGATGACCAGGAAGGATGGTTCATTTGCATACAGCAAAATGCAGCCGAATGTATTGTACAGCCTGGTATTTTTTTTTTACCACATTTTATTGTAATGTGTTTTATTATCTGATGCTACCACTTTTATTTTGTTTTTTTCATTTTACTAATTTATTTGTTTGATGATTTTGAGTTAGATTTGCCGTATGAACTGTGCTCTAAAAAAATGTATTCTTGTTATTATTATGCTCTGACATGCTATGGATTGGGATGTAACTAATTTTTTTTCTGGCAAAATTGATTTTTTTTGTTTTGTTTTTACTTTTTAAGTAAAAAAAAATGCAAAAAATCTAGCAGCAAGGGAGCAAGAAAAGAATACCTTAGGAAACTGGAATAATCCAACTTTCAAAGCTGTAAAATAATAATACATTTTTTAAAAATGAAAATAAGTTTCAATATATGTAAAAAATAAAGTACATACTGTGGATTTAAATTAAGCAAAATTGTGTAATTTTAAAATCTCAAATTGCAAAAGAACAAACTACCTTTTTTTATACAGATTTTTGATCATTTACAGTTTGGGAGTGTTTTTTATAGTCAGCATTTAAGTTACATATTCTTTTTTCTGCAATTTAAGACAAATATCTGTAATTTAACAAAGCAGGTAAAATAACAGGCAGAAACCTATTTGTCCTTCAGTTGTTAATATTCCTTTTTTTAACATAACTAACAAATATTCACCAAAAAAATTGTATCTCTTGCTGTTTTAAATACAGTAAAAACTGTGTAATATTGCAGTCCAACATTGGAAAACAACAAATTACAATTTGTAAAAATACAGATTTTTGATGAGGAGATTGCGTAATTTTCTGTTTACCATCAACATTTAGATTTTGCAAGATATTATTTGTAATATAACAAAACTGGGAAAAGTGAAAGCTAAGCTCTGAAAAAAAAACATTAAAAAAAAATTTTTTGAACCATTTTGGAAGCCTTCATATACATACATTTTCTTTAAAATAATTGCAAGCATCTATAAAATAATTCTACTTTGCTCATTTAATAGCAATAAAAACTGTCATTTTTGGTCAAACATTGTAAAAGCACTTTTTTTTTATGTGAAGATTGTTTATATTTTTTACATTTTTCTCAGTTTTTACTATTTATCATCTGTAACTGAGCAAAACAGGGCAAATCTATAAACTAACTAAACTGCTCAAAACAAATGACCATTATCCTGTTTTTTACAGTGTAGCTTTCACTATCGCACTAATTGCCCCCTCTGCCCTCCCCATCTACCCCTCTCTGACCCCATGTCCTCCCCCAGCACCCGAGCAGCCGCACATTTCTCCGCTGTGAGTCCTGCTAGTAAAAAGCATCGGCAGCAGATGTTCTCCATTAGATGGGAGTGACTCAGCAAAGCCCCACAGACAAACTCCAGCTGAGGAGCCGGCTGCAGATCCAAACAACAAAAACCTCAAAGAGGAGGACATGGAAAAGCTCTCAAAAAGCTCTCCTCACCCCTTCCGCAACCCTGCTTAAGCTTTTCTTTTTTCCCAACAATCCCCCAAAGACCTTGAGAGGGGATCTGAAGGCTTCCAGGATCAGAATACGACTAACGCTGAGAGGGGAACGGCAGTGACAGTGAGGCAACACATGATATTGTAGTCAGGTGGGACCAAACCTGAGCCGTCGCGCACCGATTCTTGACTTTACTGTAATTCATATACTGATTTAAGCCATTTTCGCTCAAATAAACCTATGTTTGTTATAGATTAAGGGCACGTCTAAGTCTATATCTTACAGATCATCCTGAAATGTGACGAAACTGAACCTTTGTTTCCTTCATATCAGGACAATTTCTACAAAACATGTTTGATTCTGAAGTTGCCAATTTTGAGTTTAGCTCAAGTGCGGAGGGGAAAAAAAAAAAAAAGAAGCCATGAACAGAAAAAGAAGTTGATTTGAAGCACAACAAATATACCAGGGAGAAAATCGAGGGGAGCTACAGTAGCTGCCAAAATGAACCCAGCCTCAAATCACTTCAGCTGCTGTCTGGAGACGACTCCAGCTGTGTTTGTTGTTTGTTTTCAAAGTAAGTGAGCGGTGACACTCGAACCATTTTTCCATTAGCGACTCGTCAGACTTCTTCTAAATGTGTGAATATTCTTACTGAGAATCAAAATACTGATTTTAAAGGCAGGGATGAGACACTTGCATTGAGGTGTCTGTAATTGCACATATTTCCAAGATTAAGAACACAGTGTAAAAATATGGATGACTTTTATTTTTTTTAACTGTATTTTTTTTTTTTCAACAATTACTGTCATTTTTCAAATTTCCTGTTTTGGTAAATTACTGATAATAACTTGTAAAATCTCAGTGGTAAAAAAGTATTCATTTACAAGTTAAACTGCATCGGAAAATTGCATTTTTGCAAATCTTAAAGCCATAAAATAATACTTTGACTGTGTTTAAAATACACATATTTTCTGTTATTTGAAAGAAAATTTAAATATAATGAGGATTGAAAAATTTAAAGTTGTTATTTGACAGTAAAATCTCAGAAAAAGCATGAACTACATTTACAAAAATGCCAAAACTGTGAATAATGTCTGCATTAAAAATCTGCAGTTTTACATTTGTTCTTTTATATTTGACTGTAAAATTATGTATACAGTATTTAAATGAACAAAAAAATCCTGTTTTTAATTTTTTATTAACCAAATTTTGCATAATCATAAAAACAATTATAAATTTCACGTTGATAGTTTAAAAAAAAATCTAAATAATGTTCAAATCAAAAATCTGTATTTTTACAGATAGTAATTTACTCTTTTGCAACGTGACAACAAAATTACGCTTTTTAACTGTATCGGAATCAGCTAAAAACATACTTATTTTACTATTATTTGGCATTACTTTCACCGGTTTTTAATGTCACGGTACTCCACTGTTTCTAATGGATTTTTCTGGCACCGCTGCTGCCAGATTTTCACCGTACTTTGAATTCTTGCTGTGACTTGGCCGAGCGTCAAGGCAGACTGCACGCTGGTGTCCCAACCAATCATCGCCTGCCGTCTTACATGACTGCAGGAGACGGGAGTCAAACCAGGTGAGAGAAGAAATGATTCTGAAACAGCGGTCTTGTCACGGGAAAAAAACAAAGCAACCGACGCACCAGATGTTCGGTTTGGTCCTCGATGCTCACATCTGTCAGACCAGCCTGATATTGTGAAGCCTGATCTTGGCATTACTTGTCCAACCAGAACACAGCCAACGAAATCCAATGAACTCATTATTTTAAGGTGAGACACTAAAGGCAGAAACATTGCTTTTTTAGGTATTGCTCACTTTTTAGACTTCTGGACATGTTGCCTCCATAACATGTCTTCATTCAGACTTGTAGAAAAGAAACATTAAAAAAAAACAACACATTTAGATGTTGATTTTATTCCATTTTGTCTATTGGACATTTACATAAATTGGTGCGTATTTATTGAATTAATGCTCAATATGGAGCAAAATCTCTGAGGAATGTTTCCAGTACTTTGTTGAAGCTATGCCACAAAGGATTAAGGCAGTTCTGAAGGCAAAAGGGGGTCCAACCCGGTACTAGCAAGGTGTACCTAATAAAGTGGCCGATGAGTGTACAAATGAGGCATTAATTCAATAAATACGCACCATTTTATGTAAATGTCCAATAGACAATAGCAACACGCAGTTGCTGCAGATTTGTCGGCTGCACATCCATGATGCAAATCTCCCGTTCCACCACATCCCAAAGGTGCTCTATTGGATTGAGATTGGATTGGATTGTTCAAGAAACCAGTCTGAGATGATTGGTGCTTTATGACATGGCGTGTTATCCTGCTGGATGTAGCCCTCAGAAGTTGAGTACACTGTGGTCATAAAGGGATGGACATGGTCAGCAACAACACTCAGGTAGGCTGTGGCATTGGCACGATGCTCAATTGGTACTAAGGGGCTCAAAGTGTGCCAAGAAAATATCCTCCACACCATGACACCACCACCACCAGCCTGAACCGTTGATACAAGGCAGGATGGATCCATGCTTTCATGTTGCTGACGCCAAATTCTGACTCTACCATCTGAATGTCGCAGCAGAAATCGAGACTCATCAGACCAGGCAACGTTTTTCCAATCTTCTATTGTCCAATTTTGGTGAGCCTATTCGAATTGTAGCCTCAGTTTCCTGTTCTTCGCTGACAGGAGAGGCACCCGGTGTGGTCTTCTGCTGTAGCCCATCAAGGTTCCACGTGTTGTGCGTTCAGAGATGCTATTCTGCATACCTTGATTGTAACGAGTGGTTATGTGAGTTACTGTTGCCTTTCTATCAGCTCGAACCAGTCTGGCCATTCTCCTCTGACCTCTGGCATCAACAAGGCATTTGGACCCAAAGAACCGCTCACTGGATATTTTCTCTTTTTCTGTAAACCCTAGAGATGGTTGTGCGTGAAAATCCCAGTAGATCAGCAATTTCTGAAATTCTCCAACCAGCCCGTCAGGCACCAACAACCATGCCACGTTCAAAACCACTTAAATCCCCTTTCTTCCTCATTCTGATGCTCAGTTTGAACTGCAGCAGATCATCTTGACCATGTCTACATGCCTAAATGCATTGAGTTGCTTCCATGTGATTGGCTGATTAGAAATTTGCGTTAATGAGCGGTTGGACGGGTGTACCTAATAAAGTGGCCGGTGAGTGTATATTTATACATAAAATTTAAGAAAACCTGTAATACAAAAGCTAATTGTTATTAAAATGAATCAGCTGCAGAAGCTTCATGGTGATTTCTATTAGACTAATTGTTTTACTAATAAACAGTGGCTTCGATTGTCAAAATAAGATTTTTTTTTTCTCCTCCTATGAGCCAGAAATGTCCATTATAGTAGCACTTACTTACAGTAAACTTCCCAGTTTTATCCCGGTCTATTTTCTGAAGGATTCTGCAGAGGGTTTTGCTCATATATCAATCATTGCCTGATTTATAAAACATTTTTCCCTTAAAACACCATGAAAACAATGGTTGTCTGCTAAAAACATGATGAAAACGGATTTTTTTCTAGCTGTTGACAGTATTTTCTGATTTATGGAGTGCTGAAAAAGGGATATCCAAACGCCCCTTTGTAAAAAAACTGGCATCAACTGAAAGAAACAGATCTCTAATTTGTAAATAAATGCAATTTAGGGCACTTTAAGTGATATATTTGCATATTTAAACCTAAAATTTGAGAACACTTGTAAAATAAAGCAGCATTGTTTTAAGTTTCATAATCATAAGTACGAGTAAGATTTTACCCTGTAGTGACTAATTATTACTATTTACATGATGGTACGTAAGATTTCTGTCAAATTTAACAACTGTTTTTCAATAACTAAATAAATAAGGATCTTTCTTATCGCTGACTGGCAACCGAGAGGAGTCCGGATATCAGCTGCGGTGATGGAGGATGCTGATGTCTGGCAGGATAGTGGATCTAATAAAACATTTGACAGCGGTTACCATTCCTCTCCTCAGTCAATAACAGTGTCAGGAAGTGTCCGTATCTCCTCCATAGGCTCAAGCTCAAGGCCCATGCAAATGAGAGCTGTGGCATTTTTAGTGTTCCGTCTCCTGATGCAAGCTCACAACTAGCAGTTCAGTTTGAATCATGGGGACTAATAACTCCGCCGCTCGTAAAAACACACTCATTTAAAGGGATCACTGACAATAAATGTAAATATTTTGGACCTCATTTGCCTAGCGCTGGAGTGTCACTCAGCCGCACTGACGGGTTCCTGTAAATAAAAAAATGAACCATGAAGTGAATCAGTACGTCTCTGAGGAAACACTGACCTGAAGCTCAGATCCTGATGCAACCGTCCTCTATTATAAACATGTTATTAGTCCCTGACGTGATTGTCTTGACAACCGAGCCGAGGCCGCAAAAGATAAAAAAATCTGATGTAGGGACAAATATGTGTGCTAATTTGCCGCAGAAGGCAGAAAATGTAAAAATTTATAGAAATCTTAAACTACAGCAGCAGCATCATTATGGCTTCCTGTGTCCTATGAACAAAGGTTGCTGATGAAACATCATCCTGTAATGATTGAAGTTCATTCGTCTGTATGCATAGCAGAGTGCGGTACTGAAATAAAAGTGACCTTGTTAAATGTTCTTGGTAAGCTGGAAACCAATTCTGAAGAATAATAATATAAAGATGATTAAAAAGCATGCTATTTAAAAAAAATAAATAAATAAATAATACACAATTTCTTTCAGTCAGAAACTGTAAAAACGAAAGAATTGTAAAATTTTTACTTCTCAATAATGACGCACCGTTTAGTCAGGAAAATTATCCAAATCGAAACTCAAAATCACTTAAAACTTAAAATAAAGAGCTTGCGTTAAACAATTTCTGCAAAAAAAAATAAAAATTCTGCACTCTATGACGCAACTGTGAAGCCATTAGTGACTCGACAACTACAGAAACTAATTAAATTTGTAGCAGTGGGTGGTAGTAACTACTACAACTAACAGCACTCACCCTCAACCTGCACTGAAACTGTGAATGCAACCTGCACTGTGTCACTTCTATGTATATAAAATCGACCTCACACGGGGGCAATAATAACCACTTTAATACCCAACTGCCACTCTGCTATGGCAATTGTTTTTAAATCGTGTTTTATAGGGTTGTACTAAGTCTTTTAATATTTGTCTTGAATGTCTTACAGTGTATATTGCTGGTGCACCTCGGGAGCAGCTCTTTAAATTTCATTGTACTTGTATAATGACAATAAAGACTTTCAATTCTATTCTATTCTATTCTATTCTATTCTATTCTAAAATGTCAATAGTATGTGGTGTGGCCATTATTTTTTCAGTATTGGTAGCCCCTGTGGACACTTGGAAAAATGCTGTACATGTTGATTCCTTTTTTTATTATTATTATTCTTAATGAATAAATAATAAAAGAAATTAAACTTTATTTTTTGTCTTTTGTATTATTTTGTGGCATTATACTTGTGTTATATGGCACTGAAGACATTTTCAGTTCCCTTGGTCACAGTTGCGCTGTTTCCACAGAGGTGCGGGACTTTATATTGCAGTGAGAAACGAGGCCACAGTGAGTAAAGTAGATGGTTATTAGTGGAGTTCGTAGGACCAATAGATGCTGATGCAAACCTCTGTGACTTCTATTAACCCCTTGTCCACTTTTCTGAGAATCCTCATAAGGTCTCGCTCTTTTTCTCCGCCTCATCTTTGCAATTTCAAGGATGACTCTGCGATTTTCTCGACTGTGACCGCATCGCTTGGCTCGAGAACCTCAACCGGTGTCAGCCTGGTTCCCCCTCAGCTGCGGGGAAAGAACTAGTTAAAAGGCCGGCTTAATCACAGCGATCGTTACAGCTGCTTTGTGATACGGTGACACAAGTGATCCCCCCCACCTACCGGAGGGATTGATGAAAAGCATTAGTCACATCAAAAAGCAGCGGTTCTGGTTCAAGGTGACTGAGCAGTGACACACAGCACGAACGGCTTCGCCGTCGTGTGGGCTGACTGAAATAATCCTACAACGCGAGCTTATCTGCTAAGAGCCATTTTCGCGCCGTTAATTACCATCAACAAAGTATATTTCCATTACAATGACTCTTTCCTACATGACAAATTTTCTGGCGAATGTCATTTAGAAGACATTGTTGCTTCTCGGGGTGGTTTTAAGTCCTTCAAATCCTCTAAGAATCCTCTATTGGTATGATCCGCGTGCCTTCCACCATGACAAGATGTAGACAGTGATAGGAGAGCGCAAGGTGGCAACAGGTTAGATCTATTGTCATGCATGTTTGTCTCTGTGCAGGGACATCTACTATGCAAGCAACTCAGCGCAACTTCCCCTCAGCATAAAATACGAGCCGGGAACAGCCTATTATGTCTGGTTCACTTAGCCTACAGGCCAGAAGGCATTCTGTGATTATAATACTAAATCAAAATCTTAAAAAGCCATGACTCAGTAGCTGCAACTCAGCTCCACAGTGGGGAGCTGAAAGGACTAGAGATGAAATACACAGGACTTCAGAGTGCAGCTCAATAAAATGTGTTTCTATATGTATAACAGTGAGCTAACCAGGCAGGGCTATAGCAGTTTACCAGCTGCCAGAGGAGAAAATAGGGAGAGATACGGCTGTCTGTTTCTAGAGGAGGCAATCAATGTTTGAAATCTTAGAGGACAGGATACTGAGTAGGCAACCGAGCGCACATACAGACTCGCAGGTCGGCAATGAGAGACGGGCACGCACAGAAAAAAAAAGGAAAAAAAACGCAGCCATATAGCAGCAATGTTTCATCTGAGGGTGTAAGCATACACATCTCTCATTCCCACTCTCTCTGACCCTGTGTACCGGCCTTTGTGAAGGGAAGCCAAGAAGCAGCATGCTCTCACAGATAATGTGCGTAAGCGGATGCAAAGCCCATCTCAGGATCTACCACAGCTCGGCCACAACGCTCCTCCTGTGTGTTAAAAAAACCACTTAAAGGCACATCCACCGGCGTGATGATGATGATGATGATGATGGGCCGCTTTCATCTGCTCCGGTCACCCCGAGCAGCACGCGATGACGAAAATTAAAACGGTGGCTCACCAAAACTCCCCCAAAACAGGCCTCCGACGCGCCTTTTCACGGAGACGGACACCTGAATGAACGGCTTTAAACTTGCATTAGTCATTAAATATGTAGGTTTAGCTGGAAGCCCGGCTTGAGGAATTGCTTCGTCATGGCATAATGTTGAAAAACTGGAGTTGTCATTATTAGAGGATTAACTCGGGTCTCTCAGACTCCAACCTTCCTGTAGAATGAATTAAATTTTTAATCACTAAGCCCCATCTAAATTTTTAAACATAAAAGGAATCCAGCTAGCAGCAGGTGCAGACGTCCCCCCCGCCTCCATCCTCATAGTCTGAGGAACTGCTGTGACCCTCCATTAATTACACAGCTTATTTACAATCAATAAAGTATCCTTTAATGGGGCCAGCGATGGCAAAGGCCGGTGTTGCAGGGCGTCCAATAGGATTCATCTCATGTTACGCCGGCCCTCCGAATTAAAACTCATCTGAGAGGAAACCGCACAGACGCAATCATAGAATTAGAGAGGATTCCCAGGGGAGTAGTCTTACTGTGATCACCTATAAAACTGAAGTTACAGCAGACACAAAGGACAGCCAGGGTTTAAATTGAAAGGGAGGAAATTGTATTGTGTTTAAAAGCGCGCTTCTTTAGTGCACGCCGATGAAACTAAATCTCTCAGATGTGCGAATGACTAAGGAAAATTTAGGGTAAAACCTAATTCCTTCTTGGACATTTATTAAGAATTTGTCTTAAAATGGGTAATTTGGAGTCGCCCATGAAAGAAATATGGCTCAATTTTGCTGTGGCAGAGAGTGAAAATCCTTTCGCAGCCAAAGCACAATGAAGCATCAACAGATTGTGAGTGACAAATGGCCACTGCCCTGAGGGACACAAGTTTCTTGGAGCAATTACAGTACAATCCCGCGGTCTTGACTGGGAAACATAAACGTCAGACCTTAATCAAATAAGAATAGTGGCGGAGAAAGCGCACTTTCCGAATATTTATCTTGTAACGGCAGTATAATTGAAGCTGAGTCATCCACAAGCCATTGATTTCTTCCACTTGCTTTCAGGGTTCAGGGGGGAGAAGGTGAGGACGGTGGTGGGCAGCAGATGGACCTGTTCATTAAAACTAAATCCTGCAGCAGAGGTGCATCTCCAAACGCAGGAGGGAGAAAGTATTCAGGCTCAAATAGGAAAGAAAAAAAAAGAAGGAGGAATCAAGCTGAAGGTTCGCTCAGTCAGAGCCTCCTCCCTTATCTCGCCGGCAGTAGACACCCCGCAGCATCAGACAGGAATAAATCATACTCCCATCTCCAGTTTGAGGATGGCCAGGGGAGCACAGTTCCATAAATCACACTGATATCAATAAGGGGAAGTGTCAGGGCCCGGCTCACAAGGTGAGAGTTGCACAAGGCGATGCAGAAACCACTTAAGGTTGCCGGTAACAAAGTTTCACTCCTGCCTTGCGATAGATTATTTATTAATCTAGATTAATGCCCCCCGACTCATTGCTGCAGGGGAAGGTGGTGATATCTGTATCACAATGCGCCGTACGGGGGTATGATCAGTCACACATCAGACAGTTTTGAATCTTCCCGTAGTCGAAATTGTTGTTGGGAAAACTTACTGTCTTGTCCTTTTGTCTTTTTATCTACTTTCAGGACATGGAATACGTTGCTGAATACATTAATGGAGTTTTTTCACAATCCTGCAAACAAATACAAAAGTTTCATGTTAAAAAAAAAAAAGCAAAATAACTGCACCTCGAGCACTTTAAGATGCATTTAATTTGGCATTTTGATATCAGTAAGTAATGTTTCTACATAATTTAGCTAAAGGATTTGCTGTTTCCTTACTGTTTCTATGTGTTGTCTTTTAAAAACGTCCTCATTATTCCTCAACATGTAAACATAAAAGCCACCTTTGAGAACCCATGGCTCTAAATACTACATTACCCAGCAGCCCTGTTCGTTGCTACCATGCAGTATCAGGCGCAAATCAAAAGCAAATTCACAACTATTAGTTGTTGCGACTGACTGAGAATCTAGAAGCAAATCGATTTAAACTGCTGAATGTTCCCACAAAACACGATCAATAGTTACTGGTCATCGTTACCAGAAGACACACCTAATGTTAAGGTTGTGATTGAATTTTTATTTTTTTACCAAACGGGCCCCCTGTGAGAGGTAGTTAACATCTCTCTTCATGTTTTTTGTGTACAAAAACAACCTTGAGATAGCAACAGTGTGAAAACTAAGCGACCTTTTAGTTTTGGAACTGCACCTGAGAATCAGACAAATTGTTTATTTAGCATGATTCAGGTTTGATATGATGACGGTAAGGGGGGTGACGCTGACGCACTTTGGTGCTTCAGCTCTACCTCACACTTTCCTGATTGGTTGCAGGCCACTCCAGCAGCATCCGGAGGCATTTTGGTCTGCACCTGTTGATAAATGCTAGAGGTACTAGACTAAATCACATTTATCTGGTGATGTCAGGCTGATGGAACCCTGGAATCCTGAAATAACTTCTTCTGCAACTCTGCAGCACTGACCTTTACTCAGATTAATTAAGACAATTAAGACTTTCTAAGACTTTTTCTATACTATAGAGTGCAATTTAGTAACTTTTCCACACATACTTTTTTCTATGATTTTACTTATTATCTGCAATATACCAAAATAGAGAGTCTGTAAAGTAACAGGTACACGTTCTTTAGTGTTTTTCAATACTTAATGTGCATATTTTTTCTTTTAATTGATATAACATGGGGCTGCAAGGTGGCGCAGTTGGTTAGCACTGTTGCCTCGCAGCAAGAAGGTCGCCGGTTCGTGTCCCGGTGGGGGCACCGGAATCTTTCTGCGTGGAGTTTGCATGTTCTCCCCGTGCAGCGTGGGTTCTCTCCGGGTTCTCCGGCTTCCTCCCACACAGTCCAAAAACATGTTGAGGTTAATTGGTGATTCTAAATTGTCTGTAGGTGTGAATGTGAGTGTGCTGGTTGTCTGTCTCTAAGTGTAGCCCTGTGATAGACTGGTGACCTGTCCAGGGTGTCCCCGAAGTCAGCTGGGATAGGCTCCAGCCCCCCGCGACCCTAGTGAGGATTAAGTGGTGTATAGATAATGGATGGATAGTATAATATGCAAAATTATCACATACATCAATATATCAGTATTACACAGTAAAAACTGTCATTTTATGTTTAGTTTTATGTAGTTCAACCAAAACGTTTTTTGTCATGTGACTGCTTTTCACAGCTGAGTCACTGTTGGCTTCTCAGTTGCACTGATGATCACAGAATTTTTTTTCCTTTTTTGCAGATTCTGTTTAAAGCAATTGGTTTATTTTTGGGAAATTCTTAAATGACACAATTTCAACCTTAATTTTGCCTGAGGGGGCGACGATGGGAAGTTGAAGAACCGTCTAAAAGTTCAAAATCTGACAATTCAGCCAGTTTTTACAGTTTCTGGCTCTGATAAATGGTATATTTTGAAGAATTATTTAAAGGAAACACGCCTCTTAAATTCGCCTGCATGCTTTGGGGTTCATCACTGTGTAGACATTTATCCCATATTGCTGTCAGGGCTTCCCAAGTGCATCCAACCTTAATTCCAAGCAATAAAAGTAATTAATTAACATGATCTGGATTTGGAAAAGCTGCACAAAATTGATAGATGGATGTTTTTGCAAAAACTGACACTGTCCCATTATTAGTTAGTGAGCTTTCCAGCTACTTTGGCTACAACAACAACGTCTGCTGCAGTTTAGAGGTGCTGACTGAAACTCTATATAAACAGCCTTCTGCACAGAAACCGAAGCACCAGTCTCACTTTTTCTTTACGGATCACATCTCCCAACACAACGCAACAACATAATTCGTACTGTCTGCTGCAGGCAAAAAAAAATATCAAGACATTCCAAGTCTTTTGGTGCTGTTCGGGTGCACCGAACTGGGAACTTTTTTTAAACTTTTCAAGACTCTCAGTGCTCTTCTCCCCGTCGACACACGATCCGTAATCTGACCTGTGACCTCAGCACATAACAGGTCAATGCAAAAGAGCAAAGGCGACATTTGGCCCAAGTTTCGGGTGACACGTTCGCATACGAGGGATCCGTCTCTTCGCAGTGAGCTTGACCTTTTCAAAGCAAGGTTACGAAACGTAGCAAGCCCAGGCCAACTTGGGCTTAATGTGTTTCTTCTCCAACACAGCCCGTATATAGCCCAGTGAATTATCATGTGCTTTGGTTGTGTCATGTCCCTGTGGGGAAACAGAAGTCCTCCTACACAGGCCAACTGTCACGCAGTTTCATTACCAAATCTGTGCCCAGTTTGAACCAGCCGAGACCTCCTTTGCCCTTCCATTCAAAGGAAGCGGCTAAAGCGGCGCGTCAACCTTTATCAGACTCACAGGAAGCCAAATGAAGGAGAACATAATTCATTGCCTTGTATTTTCCCCTGTTTGTTTTAGAGGATGTCTGGGTAAGACTAAATAATGGGATGAAATACTGTTAGCCATCTAGGCAGGTGTAGAAAATTCCCCTAGCCAAACCAGAGGAGAGGAATAAATCACAAAACCCATTTATTCTCTCAGAGCTGCATGGCCACAGGTTTTTGTTAAAGTTCACTTGCATGTCTTCTTTGTAATCTCCTCAGTGGTGGACGGAGCAGAAGCGGGCGTTTGTCAGTGATTATTGACAAAGCAGTTATTTCCCCTGCAGACATCAAATGTCATGACAACAGCAGCAGAGCACTGATTTTTAATATGTTATGAATGCGCTACTTTAATGCTCCCTCAGTCTCATTTGGTTGCTGCTGTGCACAGTAACACCAACACATGACCGCACGGATGAGCAGAGGGAGGCGGAAAAAGAGGAGAAACTGGAGGAGGAACCAGCTGCTCGGGAGGATGTTGAGGTACTGGAACTGCTCTGATATCATACGCAGCGATTTAGTTAAACTTACAAGGTTAATGCGTATGTGGGCTTTCGTTAAAGTTTCACAACAAATGAGGCCAGACGATGCAGCTAAAGGTCAAACACGGAGTTAAATTTGGTATTTGCCTGCGGAGAAGGATGGCTAAATGAGACAGTTCAATTAATCCCACCGACTGCTGCTTCCACTCCCCGTCTCCATCCTGCCTCTTCATTCACAGACCTCACTGCTACACCTGCTGGCCGTTTGGAAGCGCTGCTGCAACATATGCGGCCGCCACACCGAGCACAGGCGCCAGCAGCTGTATTAATGAAATGACAAATCTAAACCTAATCCAAATGATAGCCTCTCATCTTCGTCTCTGACATGTGACACCGACATGTCCATCATCCGTCCGGCGGAACACGCGGAAAACCTGTTTTTGCATAAATCCTCTCGGAGGCTCCCCCATTTGTATGCCTCTAGCCTTTCAATCCTTTTCAAACAAATAGTCCAGAGCTTCAGGAAGAATAATGCTTCGATGTTTGACAGGCAGCTTAAAGGGGCAAATAGAGTCATGACATGAAGCGGGAAGGTCATCTCGCAGAAGGCCGCTAACGGCAGGTAATCAACATTGGCAGAAGTGCACATTTGCATTGAGATAGAGGCATTTAAAACCAGCCGGTGTCTCCGGTCTGGGCAGGCGCTCAAATTAAATTCTTTGAATTAAATAGGCTGAGCTCCTGAAGGATCTCCTGGTCTCCTTCATTCCTCATTCGCCTTTTAATGGTGGCTCATATTTACATCAGACGAGGATCTTCCTGTGCGCTCTAAGTGGCGCCTGACGGATGCAGTCGCTGGTGTGATCGAACTACACGAGGCAACGGTGGAACAGGGTGAATAAATGATGGTTTCCATGAAGTACAGTGCATCATACTACTAAAAAAAAAAAAATCTTCACTTCTGGCAGATTGTTGCGTTTCAGACATATAATCACAGTAAATGCACTGAGGCTTCATTTGAAAATGGAAAGGTCTTTCTTTGGGTCACACAGGTGCTGCAGCGAGAAATTTTTCATCCAACCGCTGCAGATACACTTGAATCACAGTATGTGTTTGGAAGATACAATGCTGCCAGCAGTAGATCACATCTCTGAGTCCTATAGGTTGGTCATACGTACAGTGGCTGGTGACTGACAGTCTACAGTGCCTACAAGTTCCTGTCAAATCGTAGACCTTTAACCTTTTGGCTACTACACGCTCTGAAGTAGCACCAAAGCTGGAACACTAACAAAACAAAGCAGCTGCAGAACGTCACTCTTTATCTCCAACATGACTGTGTCAACTGGTTTGTGCTATAAACCTGTTTGGTGATATGCAACACTGAAACAGCTGATAGGATAAGAGTCTAAGCTGGATCCTGCTTTACTGTCTAACCTTGTAGTCTATCTCCGGTCATTGATTAAACCCCGAAAAACTCTGTGTATCAAATTAATATATTTAAAGTGTTTTTTTTTCATGTAATTCATCCTTTCACACCTTAAAATGGCTTACATGTAACTCTACACTTAAAATGTGCATATCTATGAAGTCCCTGCCTTTTCCTCCACCGCTTGCTGCAGCTCCGGCACACCAGCTCGCCGAGATCTCTGCTCAAACACTGAATCTACTCCACGTTACACAATGACAAGTTGCAGCATTGGACTAATTCAGTTTTACGTTGAAACTGATTCTGTAGGAAGAATAAGTCCCAGGTTTGTAGGTTTAATCCTTAAGCTTTAAGGCAGAAATGTTCAGCCATGACTGCTTATTTGCTCATAATACAGCTTCTAGATGATTAGAAATAAATAAATAAATGGCACAAGGCGAAAAAAAAAAAGGGCAAAAAAACCCCAAAAACGATTTTTACCAAAGGATTTTTTTTACGATTGTGTGTCATATTAAAGTTACATGACCAAACTTCAGCTGTGCCTTTGATCTACTTCAAAGCAACCTGGGAATATGTGATGCATTCACATGAATACCAACAACAAACATCCCACTAGGTTTTCTGTACATTACTGCAAATCCAACGTGACACAAGTGTGAACTGAATGGGAACACTGCAGCAGCACAAGGTGAACCAATTCAAATCAGTATAATAAATGAGGAAACACAGAGAATAAGCTCATTAGAAATAATTTAGAAAATGCATTGCAAAGGATGCAAAAAAATGCTTTGTGCAAGCAAAAATGTGATCAAAAATACCATAGATGTTGTTATATATGCCATGTGGAGATGTCAACAAGGTAAAAAAAAAAAACTTTACATCAGAGGGGTCCTTAAAAAAATCCTGTTCCTAGACGTGGTTGTGAAATTTTCCTTATTTAATCCAATTAGCAGTCACTAAAGAACAGCAAGGATTTGGCATTCCAAGCAGTGTTTTGAAAAAGGGGAAACATAACTCTGCAATTAGATTGAAAGCAAGCACATTATGAACATTTTGTTGAGCAGCATCAAATAATCATAATCGCATCCAAAACTGTGATTCGGTGTTGTAAAAGTCTGCAAACGCTGTTTTAAAGGGCCTCTAAATGAAATCCAAACATCCCCACACGTCTTGTCCTGGCTCAGCTGCTGTCACACGGATCTACTGCCAGCCCGGAGCTGGTTTCACACACAGCTGTAACTGCCACTGCTTCCCTCTGCGCTGTCAATTCTGTCTGCCTGACATAACCAGCCCTCAAATGAAACCCAAATGGGTTGATTTAGCCACTTCAAGGGAAGCGCTAAAACAACCAACCACGAGCGCAAGTTTCCACCGACTCGCATTTCAAGTTGAATGGTGCATCCCAATTAAATTCATTTCCTTAAAACGCTCGAGTACATGTCACTTAGCCGGAGGCCTTTCGAAGGCTTGTAGTAACTTTGTATCTCTGAGTAGCAGAGCCACATAGAGTGTTGGACTTCCTTGCCTGAGGCTAATGTGTATGAAGTGCAGCTGAGTGCTTGATAGGCTTAGCATGGCTTCTAAGTGGAGTAAAGCCATGGGGGACTCACGGATCGGTTTCCTTCATGAATCGAAAGAGTTACAGAATCCCTCATCTGAAGCAAACTATTAGACACAACATACCAGAGTAGAACCACTGCAGCTCGATTGGAAAACACTGCATTTAACCCCTTTGCGCAGATATTTGAGGCTAAAAATGAACTGCAGGCCACACGTCAAGGCTTCAACCATCTATTAAAAAAAAATGCTTGTGCATCACTTTGCCTTGCAAAGCTCAGCTACTTGGACTTGCACGGCCGTTTGCTGCTAGAAAACGGAACACTGTCATATTTTTTTCTGATGTTGTGCTGCAGAAATGCAACTCTCCGACCACAGCGTCTATAAAACAGAGTGACATTTTATTCCAAGGGAGATTCAGTGACAGTTGAGAGATGCTAAACTGACCAACATGTACACAGTAAAAATGATATGCTAGTTTTTAGCTGGTATTTTTTTTAACAATTCACTGATATTTTACAGATTTAACCCATTTTGTTAGATTACAGATAGTGAAATCACAGAAAAACAAACAAGCATCAATTCACAAAAAATGGTCAAAATATAAATACTACAACTAATGAGAATACTATGAACACCAACAGAAAAATGCAGCCACTACTGCCAAAAATGCCACAATCTGTATTTTTATGAAAATCTATATTTTTATAAATGGTAGTTTTTCTTTGACAACATTTGACCATAACATCATAAACCTTTAACTGTGTTTAACACAAGACTTTCCCTGTTTTGTTCAATTATATAAATAATATTCGATATAATACTACAAAAAATGTGTTAAATTAAAAAAAAAAAAAAAAAAAAGGCCAACACTTTTTTATGCATAATAAAAAAAATTAAAAGTGATAAATATTTTTTAACTGTTATTTTACAGATTTTTCAGTGTTTTAGTAAATTACAGATAATACCTAGTATCACAAGAAAAAAAATATTAATTAATGTAAATAATGCCCACATTACAAATCTGTATTTTTACAAATAGTAATTCATTCTTTTGTAATTTGTGACTGTCAAATTAAACTAAAATGTCGTATTTTACAGATATTTGCCATTACTATTTTTATTTATTTATTTATTTGTTTATTTTTTTTACCATTTGTTCTTTTTCTTTCTATACTTTTTCAGGAACCGTTGCTGCCAGATTTTCACTGTTTACTTTATTTTATTTTATTTATTTATATATTTATTTATTTATTTTTAACAGTGTAAATAATTCCTTGGGGCAAGATGATGCCAAAGGTAACAGTAATGTTTCCATTGATTGGTACAGAAGACAACTGACACAAATATTTGTCTCTGCCAGTCAGCTGAAGGTGAAACAAACAGGACGATGGGGGTAAAATTATGCGTTGATCTTTATTTATGACATCCACAGACAGCACCGGTGACGTCAAGAAAACCCACAAGAAGTCCGTGAACCCGCCACGTCCCAGAGGTCCGGATAGAAAGCTATCAGAGATTCAGAGTGTGGGTATGGTTTCAAAACCACAGGACAAGAACAGAACCGATCAATAAGGCACTGCCATCCAACCGAGATAGAAAGAGTCGCTTAGGTATGTCAAAAGGGTAGTCTTGATGACATTTAGCGCTGGCCAGATGAGTTTCTCCCAGAAACTGAAGTCTGGGCTTTGCCAACTTATAAATAAGACGGAAAAACGGGTCCAATTGTCAAAAGTGATTGCTGACAATGGCCTCTGTTTTGTTCATGTCTGGGGAAATGAGTCTGCAAATTACACTGGCGTGGATATAAGCGGGGTTTCAATGAAGCAGAGGCACACTGACTGAGATAGGAGATGAATCTGTTTCCTAATGAATTATGCATTGTTCCACTTCTGTATTACCATGTTCACCACCATCATGTTCACATTCACTCTGTGAAGAACTTCTTTGTCCACTGTGAATTAGCAGCACCTCTCTAATCTCCTTTCATCTCATCCACAGACAGCTTCTACGGGAGATGTGTACGCCTTTAGCATGCAAATGACTTAATATAACAGCAAAAAAGCAGCACCGACAGATTCCAGGAATGTTCTGTCTTTTGTATGTAATCAGTCTTGCTTGTGGCAGGCAATAAAAAAGATTTTGCTCTACAGCCAACTTCATTGTCATTACAAACAGAATGCCTGCCTTAAAATTCATGTTTTCTTACATGTATCTCAAGCTGTAGAGCTCGATATTTCTTTTTTCTTTTTTTTTCTCCCCCCCATCCTATTAATTCCAGATCCGTCCACACAATGCCACAAAGAAGAAACAGACTCACAGGGGTAATGGTACCTTCAGGGTTGCTATTTGTAACCGTGAATCTAGATCTGAGCGGAGCGTACAAAGGATGGAAAAAGAAGCGTGGGAGGGAGAGAAAACATCTTAAATTACTTGTTCCTCCAGTTCAGCCCACCACCACCAGATCGCTGTCAGGCCGGAGTGACGTTTGATTGAAAGCTCAGACGAGAACGGCGGGAAACCGAGACCCAATTAGCGAGTTAGCTAGCGACTGACCCTCCGATGGCAATTTGATGACCACCAATAAATGTCCGTTAGATCCCAGCCAGCGTCTCACCATGTGTCAATCAGGCGGCTTGCAGTGACGGAGCTGTGGTTCGCTCCCACACTCGCACAGTAGCCTGGTTTTTTCAAAGAAAACCTGGAAATAAAGCCTGAACATTTGTATTAAGAGTCTTGTGGAGATGCTGGCAGCCGCCGCGCCATTTTCACTTTGGCAGCATTTTAGTAGCTTTTAATTGAAAGATACTTATCATAAGTAATTCCAGCAAATGACTTTGATTGTTTTCGTGTCACATTATAATTATTTATCTCGTGTTATTATGAGTAATTCGGAGTGTTGCGTTGATGAGGCTCTGTTGTGGAAATTAATGAGCTGTTGCACACAAGAAAGAGCATCTTCACTCTGTCTAGTTCCCTATTAATTTCACTTTAAACAAGGCAGAGTGTTATTAACAGGCACGCACAGCTTCTCCTGGATGATACTGAACAGCAGTCTTCCTTCAAGAAGTGCTGAAGACGCGTGAACCTGCCAATCAGATGCAACACGATTAATATCGGCTAATACTGCGCATTGCTCAAGTGAAGGCTGTTGGGGATGCAGTAATATTATGTGGCTGGTCACCTCCAGTCCTTCCCCTCTCCGCTGAAGGTCACAGTCCGACAGATGAGCCTGTCTTTCATCAGGCCTTATGCCATCCACATTAGCACGCTGAGCCAGGCCTTGCCCACATCAGCAAAAGAAAAAGGTAAGGCTCTATTGCCCTCCCGAGACAGAATGTACCGGCCTTAACACGCAGTATTTCCACTATCACGGCGTAAATAGTGCAAAAATGTGAAACTGTGAGGAGGGAATGAGAAATAACCTACAAATAGCCCACTGATGACCCTGTTGGATCGAAGTCAAACTACCAGAGCATGCATATTTAATTAATTACAGCGGGGACTGTGCAATAGCCGGTGGAGCTGATAACTGTAGAGGTCAACTGCAGGTGAAATAAAACTGCCACCATCTTTGCCTTCCACTCAGCAGATGCCTGAACCCATAAACAGTCAATCAATTCCATATCAACAGAGCGCACCAACACTGAAGAACTGTTCTCCGTTTTTTGCATGAATCACCTGCGACGCGTTTGAAAGCGACTGAAGATCGGAATAAAAGGTGACATTGCCACCTTGAACAAACTTACTAAAGACGTGATAAAAATTGCGCCGAAGGCTCGCGGCTTTATTTCTGAACTTTACAGAGGCAGGCTGCCAGGAAGAGAATTCCCTCGTAATGGACCCCCGCCAGGCACTTTGTCCACAAAGTAATTGGCAGTAGCCCCCACGTGTATGTCTGCTGTGTGTGTGTGTGAGTGTGTGAGTGTGTGTGTGTGTGTGAGGAGGGGGTTGCGTTTGTCACTGAGAAGATAAACTTTGGCCTACGTGAATATCACAGTAGTCTCAATCCTGGCCTCCCAAAAACTACATTCCTACACATTTACATCTTGAAAGAAACACAATTTCTCCAGGAAATGTACGATGGTGACGAAGGCTTCCAGTTCAAAGGAGCCACAAAGTCCCTGTAAGGAGATATGAAGGGTATGGCCAACCGTTTTAACATTTAATAGCCAGACTGGGTTTACATTGCACACAGCAGTAATGCAATTCTTCCCAGTCAAAAAGAACATTTCTGATCTCCACACAATCATTATTCCTATCCACACTAGATCCATATCACTATTTTTCCTGGGACAAGTGACGTTAACCATACATTTGCATAAAACAGATATCTAGAATCCAGCTGCAGATATCCACAATCCACAATGCATTATGACAAATTCCAGTGTCAGATATTAAAAGTTTAATTCTGACTAGTCACAATTCAAGGTCAAGATATCTTGATTTTTTTTCTTATTTGAAGCCAGTCACATTGTTAGCTTTAGCTTATACTTCAACTAAATCTGAACTAGAATGTTCAAAATGTAATTACAGATATCTTGAATTAGAGGGTTCGCCAGGCAAAATGACATAGGAGATATCTGCCAGAAGCTACGGCAAGTCGGAGGTGGAGGAGGCTTTGCTTTTCAAACGCATTATGCCAAGTGTAACCGCCGTATCAGAGCTGCCTTGTAATAAACTTCGACCGCAAGTCTCCAACACAAAAACTCTTTGCTGATAACTTCTTCCTGTTTCACTGAATTTTCTAACCATCTTATCCACCACAGCGGCTGCCATTGTTTCATCGTTTAAATGCTTTGCTGGAACGGAAAATGAGCGGTATCAAGCACAACGGGTCTGACTAGTCCGAGACATCTGCAGCTATTATTTTGATCTGAACTGAATTACAGACATCTCTAACTGACATTTTCTCAAGTCAGAATGATGTCATAGATGTCGAGAATGAAAACTCTGACTACTTACAGAGCAATCACTACTGGTTAATACGACATCATCGGTCATTTTAATTCTGGATAGTCAAACGAGGGAGACCAGGGTTCACACCCCATGTGGACCCATCATTCTTAGAGTTGAGTTTTCACTTGTCGCTTATTTAGATTGAGGCATTGAGGGACAATATCATGCTTCGATTAACAGTTTCACAACAACTCTACTTTGCTAGGTTTAGAAAAATAGCACAGTCTGGGTTAAAATACAACATGTTAGAAGACTATATATGGCAAAGATAGGATGATTTCAAAGGAATTTATAACAAATGTAAGTGAAAATATGTTTCCCTCAAACCCTAACAGAGTGGATTTAGTTGTAGGTGTCATTTCATTAAGTTTTTTTCATACTGATTATTAGTAACAAAGGACACCAAGAACCATTTTCAAAACAGATATACATATTTACAGTCAAAATTTTAATTCTGGTGTCAAAAATTTAAAATAGCATTACCTCCAACACAAAACTTCTTTGAAATTCTGGATGTCTAACATGTGTTTAACAAACTAGCCGGGCCAATAATCAGTCCATCCACGTTCAGTTGCATAGGAATGTTCTTTTTCAGACATGGCAACAAAACAAAGCACAAAAGTCACTGTCATCCTCAACACTGTCCTCATCAGGTGACTGTTCATTTCATCCGATCTCTTTCTTTGCCAAAACTGCTTCAACGTACAGCGAAGATTAACTTGTAATAAACTGACGAGCTAAAAAAAAAAAAAAGGGTCAATCCACACCTTGCGACCCTCTTCAAAAAGGGACCACACACAAATCCGCTGTCTCTTTACAAGATAATTTGCTCTGCTAAAAAGCACGCTGGCTGCCAACTCTTTTTGTTTTTGAACGTATTAGATTCTGGGGGAGGGGGCGGCAGCTGTTAGCCGGGCCCAGCTGTCAGTGATGGCTGGCAGAGATGAGAGGGGAGGAGCTGATTTTGAACAAACCTGTGCATACATGGTCCCAAAGGAAAGCTCACTTTAAAGAGTTCCCTCCGAAGCCCAGATGATAACTGGATGTCTCTGTTTACCTCTGCGTCTGAGGCATATTGGCAATCCAGTGCGCTCATTAATTCTGCTAAACGCTGTGATGAAGATGAACCGTGACTGACTTGGCAGATTGAGATTTAAAATATCATGTGATGGTTATGAGAAATAGTCCGAAGATTTCCTTCACCAGAATCATTTACAGGAGACGTCCAGAAGCTGCCGCGGTCGCGTCCAAACGTCCAAACACAATACGACAAATTGCACAGGGCGAGCTGAGGTTGAGTTGAGCCAAGGATTGAATACATTATGATTTATAGGCCAGGAGTGGAAAAGAAGTCCCAGTTTTGACAGAATGAAAATTAATTCACAACAATTTTTGCATATCTTCTTCCCCCCACAATTATTATGCATGAAGTGAAATGAGAAAAAGAAAAAAAAGTAAGGGAAGTTGTGGGACAGCTCCGTCTAGACTACAACGCTGATTTGCTTTTCATGCTCTTCGCGCCATGTTATTTGTCAAACCATACATTAGCGCAGATTGATTTTCGTGCCCTTCATTTCCTGTGTTTGGAGCCTGGCGAGATCAGTGTGGTCACTGTGGAGACCAGTGGAAGCCGGGCAGCATTATGCTTAATGACCGGGCTTGAGGATGGACATTTGAAGTGTGTTGTTAAACTGAATGCTTTTAGCAATACTAACCTTGATTGTTGCCAGAAACTGAAAAATATCCTCTGCCATGAGAGCACTAGCAAAGTTTGAACTACATGTTCCTCTGCAAATGACAAACAGAACCAACGACGATTTCTTTTCTACAATTCTGGCCATCACGGCTTCTGCCATTTGTACTCCGGCTGACAAAAATGTATATATGCACAGCTCTATTGAAAAGACAAACACAAAAAAAAAATCCCTACAGGACATAAAAAAAATAAAAAGCCTCTCCAAGCCCCTTTCATGTACAACTTCCAATATTTCCCCCTGAATGAGCAATTCTCTGCTCAAAGCCAACGCAGCTGCCTCCCATCTCAAGCCACCGAGTCCAGAGTTAACCAATGTGTCCAGCTTCAAAGCCACCAGCCTAAAATGCTTTAATGAGCTGAATGACAATTAGATTAGCTCGTAGCTATAAGCACATAAGTCAGCAGACGATGTGGAGCGTTCAGATTAAACCAGCAGTCGGTTGGTTGTTTGTGCCCCGAAAATAACATGATGCCATTTACAGCTGCCAAAAAAAGAAAGAAAAAAAAAAGGTACTTCAAAAGGAGGTTGAGGTTTTGCTGCAAGTTTGTGCTTTTCACCCTGGATCCCACCGTCTACGCCGCAGCACGGTGACAAGAACATAATCCCGCCCAATTAACTGGGATGCATGACTAAGCTAGAGGTAGCCCTACCAGGAGCCGAGCCCAAGTCTGTGTGGGTGAGAGTTTTGTGTTTTGTTCCACTTGTACCCAGATAAGGACAGTCTGAGTGTTTTAGACACAACACATGTGCCTGCGTGAGGCATCGACCCAATCAGAAAGTTTCTCAAGCATACCCGAGTCTTTATCCATCTGGCTTGGGCCGTTTAGTGTTCAAGCAGTCTGAGGTTTCTGCATTCATGCTTAACCCTCTGAACTCTATGCAGTTTTAGGGCATTTTTTAAATTTGCCACATTTTCACTTACTGTAGGCTCTTTTTTTTTTTACTGCAACACCCCTTTGGAAACAGCACAGACATGGATAGAAGTAGAGAGAACTGTGCAGTATGATACAGTTAAAATGCTTTAAATCAGAGAAAAAGGGGGGAAAAACACACACACACAAAAGGTGAATTTCTTTGATTATTTGTTTTACAAAAATTAAAAAACACCTGGAATCAACATGTACCACATTTTTCCAAGTGCCCACATATGTAACCGATACTGAAATAAAAATGGTGACTCGCAATGCTATAAATATTTTATACTTAATTACATTTTTCCATCCTTTTCCCCGATGTAAACACAGCCTGCCGTTCAGCCGAAAAGTCCCTGAATTATTGCCTTGTGACTGCCGGTCTCAGCTGAGTCACTGATGACTTCTTAGTTGTGCCGAGAAATGCAGAATTTTTTGTTTTTTACTGATACCGGTAACTGCAAATGGTTTATTTTTGGCAAATATTTAAATGAGGCACGTAGAATAACATGATATAAATTAAATATCACAAATTCCTGACTGAAAAGCACATAATTGTACATTAATAATAATACATTAAGCGCTATGAGATGACTGTTGTTGTAAATATGCGCTATACAAATAAAATTGAATTGAATTGAATAACAGATGAGTAGTTAAGGAACCATCGGCAAGTTGGCAATCCAACAAGTCTTTATGTTTTAGACTTAGACTTAGAATTAGACTTAGACTTTATTGTCCCCAGGGGGAAATTCTTTTCCACAGACCAGCCCTTGATTTCCATCTAATAACATGACAATAAAAACTACACAGAATCCCACATAAGAGTACACAGACAGAATAACATTTCATTTGTTTTCACAGGTTTGGACTTTAAATAACATGCCACTAACTTTGAGGGTTCAGAAGGTTATGTCAAAGTAACAACCTGCATGCTACCAGCTTCATCTTCCCTGAATATTCCAGCTACTTGCAAAAACAAACTCTTGCCTCATCTGCTGTGAATCTTCAGTGGATTTGTGACGACGCGTCCTAGCAGAGCCCCGAAGAGAAACCAGCCTTCCCTATCACAAGGATGACTTAAACAAAAGTAACAAGATCAAGCCAGGGAGGACAGCTCCCCCACAATTCAAACAGAATTTATCCTGCCACCTAAATTGGTTTTCGTCACAACTGGCTGTCAGTGTCGGCGTTTGTGGGTTTCAGTGTGTCAGATCTGACACAGCTCCCTTTTTCGGTAGCTGTGGGCTGCAGCGAAACCACCCACGCACCCCCACTGGGGAGCAACCATCTTCCTCACATCCCCTTCACCAACTTGACAACACTGATCATTCTCATCATCATCCCCTCCAGCACCGAGGCTGTGATTTACTGCCTGAAGCATCTGATTGGTCAAAGCATGACTAATCGTACTGGATAAAAGCCTATAAATGCAACCGCTTTACTGTAACAAGAACCTCAGCTGTGTAGAAATGAGTAACCACAGCCTCTTCCTAAGTTCATGTTGGAGAATTTACTGCGGCGCATCACATTTCATGACATGCACAATTGAAGGACTAGAAGTCGGTGCTTTATGTGCCCGGAGACATTTTCATGTTTCCGCATCTCCGCACCAGTGACCAACACAGGAGCCGCCACGCAGCGTCAATCACAAGCTGACAGGCCCACACTGCAGGCCAAAGGGGACAAGGCAGCCTTTCTCTGGTCCAAGACCCCTGTAAATTACAGGATTTTGTGCATTTTTGAACGGCTTGCAATGAACATAATGTGTATGTGAGGCTGTTTAACTTGCCAGAGACGCCGGCAGAGCAACGTTCATTTGTAACATGCGGGAGATGAGAAATGAAAAGTTTCACGCACATTAACTGCTCAAATAAAGAAATTCCTTTCTCACCCTCTAAAATGTGAGTAATGCAGACCTTTGCGGCAGTTTATGGCATGATCATAATTTATGCCACCTCCTAAACAGCACTCGCCGACTGCGTCTCTTTTGTATAAGGCGCAGCTTTAAAGCCTGTGGAATCTCCGAGGAAGAAAAGAGCCAGTGTCACGCGGTCAGGAGGCATTTTAGTCAGACAAAAAAATTTGTGTCAGCACTTTCTGCCACGGAGCGAGAGGCCGGCGCTCAGAGCTGTTAGCCTCTTCCTCAGAGGAGAGTCAGGGTTTAATGGGACTACTCTTCCACTCCATTTGCCTGCTCGCATCTTACAGGCCACAGCTGCATACATGTGAGCCAGTGACTGTCACTCCGCATACCTCTCTGCAGCGCCGGCGCGCCACGCTCCCTCTAACAGCTGACAGAGGTTGTTCGTCTCCAGGCGCACACAGAAAAAAACTAAACAGACTCCAGACATAATGCAGTGCGGATGAGACAACAGTAAACAGTGGTAATGAGACTGCAAAGGGGAGGTCACTGTCGATTGCTTTTTTTTGTATTTTTGCTTTATTTAATGGCTATCAAAATGATCCTACCAACTCCTGGTGCTGCCACGGTCACATTTATTCAGACTACGGCAACACACAAAGGTCTTGCTCCGAGTTTGGATCTATTTCAGAGCTAAACATCAATTTCATGGCTGGCTAGTCGCAGAGTAATTACAGATGGCCTCAAGCCGACGCATCGATCAGTGCTCGGGACACTTCTTTAAAAATAAGACTGTTTTTGACAGACAGCTTCTTGAAGAGATGACAGCGCCGCCAACAAACTTGCCGCAGAAATGTACAGTGAAAATACAAGCGGGGGACAAATTAAAGGAAAAACGTGAAAGCTTGAGGGGATCCGGTGGCTCTGTGACGCTGTGGGGGGGCATTTTTCTGGCATGGTTTGGGTCACGGCAAATCAATATAAAGTTTTGCAAATGACCTTTATCTTGTGGTGAGACATTTCCAACCTGATGGGAGTCGTCTCGTCCAAGATGACAATCCATAAGAAAACAGGGGTTGCTGAAAGTTTTGATGAAAATGATGTGAATTATACATTATGGCCTTTACAGTCCCCAGATCTCATCCTAATTGAACACCTATGGGAGATTCTGGACCAACTTGTTAGACAGCAGCCTTCACCGCCATCATTAAAACACCAAATGAGTGAATATCTTTAGGAAGAATTGTGTTTATGACTCCAGTAAAGTTCCAGAAACCCTGACGAATCACTGCTAAAGTGCATTGAAGCTGTTTTGGCAGCCTTACGGAGTGTTTTTCCGGCACGGCGATGAGAGTTTTCCTGTTATTTGACAGTACCAACTCCTCTCGCTCACAAAGATGCACCACTAATAGGTGTGTGTTGTCAGTTGACAGTTTCGAGAAAAAGTGCGGAAGCACAAAAATAAGCTTTAAAAAAAAACAGCAAATGGAAAAGTTACTGAGTTCATGCTGACTTCTTTTGTTTGATGGCATGTGGTATTTTTAAAAAAGTCATGAAACATTGGTAGGGTATGTTATAGTCGTGTCCTGCTTGGTGTAGCCGTGAACAACGTGTTTCACATGACATGTTTAAACAAGCTGCCAACCCACAAATGTTTTCCTACAAGATAAAATGTCAAGATGGAATTCACTGATAAGGAAACCAAACAGTATGTTTTTATCTCAATCTAAAATGTTAAACCATCATTCTTTGATAGGCATCCCATTTCTTAAAGGCTGATTAGCTGCTGTATAGATTTTAGGGGTTAAATAAGAAAAAGTTGAATCCTCTGAATGTCAAAACCTGCCACTGAGTTTAGAGGCATGATATCTTTAAAATATGCCAACACCACATACCATAAAAAGACTTTGATTTTTCATAACATTTCCATTTCCACTATTTATCTGTGACGCACCCTTTCCAGAGATCTGTCAGAGAATCATCCAAATTGAATCATTATAGTTCATTAAAATCACCTTAACCTACATGTCCGATTTAAAAATCTGAACTTAAACTGTTTGAAATAACCAGTTTCTGTAAAAAACAAAACAAAATCTGCCTTCCTAGTAGCAACTGAGAAGTCATTCGTGACTCAGCTGCAGTCAACAGTAACGCTACAAAAATTCAGGGACTTTTCGGGTGAATGGCAGGTTGTGTTTGTAGAGAGCAGAGAGCAAATTACAAGCCGTAAAACATCTGTACTTATGTAGAGCCACCATTTTCTCAGTGTTGATAATGGTTGATAATGTATATATCCTTTTTTCTTTTTATTTTTTACAATTATTGTTAATAAATTAGCTATTTTAAAAACTTTTTTTTATATTGCAAAGAACACATTTTGAGTTCTCTCTACTTTTAGCCACAGTTGTGCTGTTTCCATAGAGGTACAGGACTTTCTAAAAAAAAAAAATGAGCCCACAGTGAGTAAAAATGCGACAGGAGTGGAAAAGAAACCACTTGGGGCACAGATGGTTAAAAAACTATATCTAGTCCATTCTTACCGTCGTGCTTTTGTGTGATGACATGCAGCATTTTAAACAAATAATTAGACATTGGTAGGGTAATTCCTGGGTCGTTTAGCCAGGCGGAACTCGTTTCACATGACACGTTTAAACAAGCTGAAAGCCCATAAAACCTCAGATAAAATGCCAAGATGGAATTTACTGATAGGGTAGCCAGACAGTATGTTTGCACCTCAGCCTAAATTGTTAAACCATCATTTTTTGGGAGGCGTCCAATCCCTTAAAGGCTGCTGTATAGATGTCAGGTTTTAAAAAAGAAAGAAAAAAGACTTGAACATGCACGTCCTGTAAGTTCACCCTTGCATCTATCACAGTCGTGAAGAAAATGACAACACAAGTATTCTTGTCTTGTTTATGGCCTAGTAGCAGAACACAAGCATCTGTTGTAACGCGAGCATGACTGCAGCAGTGGGTGTAAAGGGGTCCCAGCTACACACTGGTTCAAGTGCCATGAAACTTGAGAGAAGACTCACCATGAGTAGACAACAAATCCGGCTTTGAGGGCAGCGAGGCGCTACATCTCGCTGGGCTGAACCGCGGTCCCGATCCAACAGTTCTCTACAAAAGCAACCACAGTGACATAGAAAAAAAAGAAACTTTAACTCAAGGTGAGCGACGAACTATAAGAGTCCTTGTATTGACACACAGCAGAAACGAGGGAAGAGACACAATTTGACATCCGGCTCAGCGGCGTGGCAAAGTCTGCCGAGTGGGCAGCGCGGCATGTCGCTGCTCACTCTGCTGATGATCTTTTTTTTTTTCCAGCAGAGAACACAAACGACGGTCGGCGATGCAAACAGCAGCGGCTACGAGGGTTTGGTTGTCACACAGCAGACCGGGACAGTAGACAGTTGTCACATTCTGCAGGGGGTGGATCTGACATAAAGTAGTGCTTTCAGAGCTGCGATGTAGAGCCTCTGAGCACTCTGAGCAAATGTATCATTATGTCATTAGACGCCGAGTTAAGGACGGAGAGGAGAGAGGGCGACTGAAATATCTGCGTGGGAGATGCTCGCAGTCATGTGATGCGCACCGAATTGAGTGGGAATTGGAGCGATTCTGAGAAAACATTAACAAATATTCAGCATTTTAATTAAGAATACACATGCAGTTGCTGTGTGGAAACATTCATATTCCTGCTTTTATGATCTGTGCAATAAAACACAAAATACCCCCAAAAATATTCATGCACTGGCCCACAGAAACACAACTGGAAGTTTAGTTGCTCTGTAGAGGTTTACTAAGCCCACACTTCAGGAGAGAGGACGTTATTTGGTTCAAAATTAAATCATGAGAGGAGTGCTGCCGTATTTGTTAAACAAACAATTCCTTGAGTGCTAACGCTAAAATAAATCTCCCGGTTTAATTCGACAAATTCATTCGAGCTTTATTAAAGTTTCAACCCTCAGCTCTCCCTCTGCATTACCTCATAAACATAAAGGACGACTCAGATGTCGATTTCCAAAGGAAACAGAATGTCATTTCTGCGCAAAACACGTCCTCAGACAAATAGTGGGGCACAGTCATCGAGTTTTCTCAAGGGTGTCACAAGGACTTTTTTCATTTTTCTAATTATAGTTTGCTCTCTGTGGGGAACACTTTAGAAGACTTAATCTGAATTTCATACTTTGTTGCCAACACATTAATTAAGCTTGGCCAGCCAACGGGAGTCTAAATAAGTTGCACCAAAATGAGAAGCAGCAAAAAAAAAATAGAATAAAATAAATCATATTGCCATCTTTTTAAGTTTGAATTGCAGAAATATTTTTATTCTGGGCTTTGCAGGCGTGAAGGGGAAATTTAAACAGCTGCTGTGAAGCCATGCTTGGTTAACGTTGGACTTTTTTAATTTAAAGCTAATCTAAAATGTTTGTGAGATCTCACAGAGTAGTTTTTTAAAGAAAATATGCTTAGATGCTTTAATGTGTTCTCTCATATTGTATGTGGCTGCAGTGCCTCCTCTTACTTTCTGTTTGAAATACTCAGTTTATGCTCCTGTTTCTTTAAGGTCCTGCTTTAAAAGTCCGCTTTGATTGGCGATTCTAGCAGAAGCAGTTTTAGTGACGAAATAATGCAGACGTGCAATTAAGCTACTCGTTCTTTGTTTAAGGGAATGCCAAACTACCTGCTGCAGTAACACGGTGACGGAGAATAACTCGCTTTCACTTTGGACGTTGGACTTTGTAAGTTTCCAGACCTTTCACATGCACAATAAAACAGCCGTGCAACACAATAAAAGAAAGGAACAATCCCCCAAAGCACAATATGGGCTCTTTAACCATCTGAACCAAAAGAAATCCACTGAGAGGCACGTTATCTTTAAATAAAAAAATTTAAAAAATCACCAAAATTACACAATTGATCATATCTACAAACTGTTGAAACCAAAAGAATCATCACATTTTCAGCTTTTTTCTATGAAGTACTTGTGTGTGTTGTGCAGTTTCATTGGAAAACTAAGTTTAAAACCGTAATATTTGATTGAAATCCCTGCATTCTACATGTCCCATTAGAAAAACTGTCAAAAATAATTAAACAGTTTCTGTAAAAGACAAAAAATTTTGTGGTCCTTGGTGCAACCATCAAGCCATGACTGACTGAGCTGTGACCAACACACACACAACAAAAATTCAGGGAGTGAAGTAGGTTGAACTGCAGGCTGTGTTTACACGGAGCAGAGGGGGAGGCAGGTATAAACACAAA